>NC_134360.1:43868139-44003139 GCF_048569485.1 Anomaloglossus baeobatrachus
TCAAAAGTGGCCTTTAAACAAGCCTTTTCATATGACCTAGGATTTATGCCAGAGCAGAACCCCAATTTGCAGACACTGTGTTTCATGGTGATTGCCCCTCGTCAGTGCAAAGTATGAGATCTGATCTGGCTGTATGAGAAGCTCTAGTGAGGTCTAAGGGGAAAACTTTTCTCCTTGCGTAGACCTGACAAGCCAGTCTGGCTGCCAGTGAGGGGTCTTATAGCTGCAATGCCCATCTGGGAAATATTCAAATTGTCTTTCCAGGGAGGAAGGAGAAAAACTTTAGCACCACCTATTGGAAGTAGCAATCCTAAAAGTCAAAAGTGACCTTTAAACAAGCCTTTTCATATGACTAAGGATTTATGCCAAATCAGAACCCCAATTTGTAGACACGGTGTTTCAGGGTGATTAACCCTCGTCAGTGCAAAGTATGAGATCTGATCTGGCTGTTTGAGAAGCTTTAGTGAGGTCTAAGGGAAAAATATTTCTCCTTGCGGAGACCTGACAAGCCAGTCTGGCTACCAGTAAGGGGTCTTATAGCTGCAATGCCCCTCTGGGAAATATTCAAATTGTCTTTAAAGGGAGGAAGGAGACAAACTTTAGCACCACCTATTGGAAGTAGCAATCCGAAAAGTCAAAAGTGGCCTTTTAACAAGCCTTTTCATATGACTAAGGATTTATGCCAGATCAGAACCCAATTTGCAGACACGGTTTTTCAGGGTGATTGCCCTTCATCAGTGCAAAGTATGAGATATGATCTAGCGGAATAAGAAGCTTTAGTGAGGGTCTAAGGGGAAAAATTTCCTCCTTGAGGAGACCTGACAAACCAGCCTGGCTGCCAGTGAGGGGTCTTACAGCTGCAATACCCCTCTGGAAAGTATTCAAATTGTCTCTCCATACACACATGTATGTCATATATCTCATGTGGGTGTATAGAGCGGGTCTAGGAGCTGAGCCCGCTCCACACAGGACAGGTGTTGGCTGTGTTCTACAGCCAGCACCTACCTCTAACAGCAGTGACTGGAACCCATTGTTTACCCTGTGTGCTGATTCGCTGTCATGTTAATATTGCAGTATATAGTCCAAGCAATCAAACCATCAAAGATTCAAGTACCATAGAGGGACTAAATATAAAGTGTATTGTTAAAAATTATATCTACTGAAAAGTAAAAAAAAAACAACCATAAACCATAGGGTTAATGCTATAACAAAAAGAAATCAAATTTATAGAATTCCCATCTTTTGGCCTTTGCATCAATTTGTTCCCAATTTTCAGTAAATTATAAGGTAAAATTAATGGAATAATTCAAAATTACAACTCGTCCTACAAAAAACCAAGCCCAATGAGATGTCACTGAAAAATAAAATATTTAGGACTCTTGAAAGAAGAGGAGGAAGAATATTAAAGGGCAAAAAAACAAAAATTAGACACATGGAGAAGGCGTTAACCCTTTAATGACCTAGGACGTATATATACGTCCTAGGTCACCTCCCTCTCTTTCATGTGAGCTCATGCGGAGAGCTCACATCTTTCCCTGCACATGTTGGCTGATCTGATCAGCTGACATGTGCAGCTAACAGGCGCAGGTGAATCTGCGATCCACCCATGCCTGTTAACCCTTTAGATCATGCTGTCAAGCTCTGACAGCGCAATCTAATGCGCTCTGGCAGGGACTGTGCTGTTCCCCACCACCATCAGGGGCCCTGTGACGCAATCACAGGGCGCCAATGGGTTGTCTTGACAAAGCGGCATCAGTTGATGACCCGTGTGAATGCCAGCAGAGTGCCGCCACTCACAGGAGAGCAGTATTTCTGCTGTTCAGAGGGATGCTGAAGCATCGCTCGGATCAGCAGAAACGACCGAACAGTGGAGTTATAAAGTTGGGGGAACTAGTAAAATCATTAAAAAAAGTTAAAAAAAAAGTTTTTAAAAATATGAAAGAATTAAAATATAAAAAGTTTAAATAACTCCCCTTTTCCCCCATTGAAAATAAAACAATAATAAATAAAAATATTTGGTATTGCCGAGTTCAGAAATGCCTGATCTATCAAAATATAAAATCAATTAATCTGATCGGTACAAGGCGTAGCAAAAATAAAAATGAAAATGCCAGAATTACATTCTTTTCTTCAATGCAATATTGCATTAAAATGAAATAACAGAAGATCAAAACATCATATCTACGCCAAAATACTAAAATTAAAAATGTCAGCTCAGGACGCAAAAATAAGCCACCACTGAGCCCCAGATCCCGAAAAATGAGAAAATGGCAACAAAAGTGCAATTCTTGTTGTTTTTTTTTTTTTTTGCAAACTTAAAAATAAAAGTATACATGTTTGGTATCCACGAACTCGTACTGACCTGGGGAATCATAAAGCCAGCTCAGTTTAACCATCTAGTGAACATGGTAAATAAAAATCCCCAAAAACAATTGTGCAATTGTACTTTTTTTGCAATGTTACCGCACTTGAAATTTTTTTCTGTTGTGCAGTAGAATATGGGGCAGAATGAATGGTGTCATTCAAAAGTGCAACTCATCCGGCAATAAATAAGCCCTCACATGGCTATATTGATGGAAAAATAAAAAAAAAGTTATGGCTCTTGGAAGAAAAGGAGGAAAAAATTAAAACGAAAAATGGAAAATCGCTCGGTGGTGAAGGGGTTTAAAAGACTTAAACTGCCGCTGTCCCTCTTCTTCTAATACTTTTTAATTCTGCAGTTACTCCTTTTATGTTTTAAGGCTGTGTGCGCTCTTAGCGTTTTTACCTGCGTTTCTGCAGCGTTTTGAACTGCAGCGTTTTAATGCCAAAAGGCATGCGTTTTGATTTTCAAGCATTGTCTATGGGAAATAGGGATTTCTTGTGCGCGCTATGCTGTTAAAAACGCAGCGTTTTAGTTGCAGAAAATTTGGCAAAAACTCAGCGTTCAAAGAAGCAGCATGTCAATTGCTTTTGCCATTTTGGCAGCGTTTTGCTAACAGTGGAGTCAATGAGAAATTTCAAAACGCAATCTTCTTAAAAATTCTAGCGTTTTACATGCTTTTTTGACAAAATAAATGCATCTGTTTTTGACAAAATATTAAAGGCATGATATATCCCTTTACACACACACATAGTCCGACAATTAAATTTATGAAAAACAATAAATTAACGTTATTTTATGCATAAATATTAGCAAAAAGTTATCATTTTAATAAAATAAGCCATTTTGTGTATGATTTAAATCATGATACTTGTTATTATTTTTTCCTTTTTTTTCATAGCGTTTGTATGTTTAAACTTTATTTATCATTGTATTTGTAGTGAAAACGCATCTGACTTTAAGCAGTGAAAAAGCATGTAAATCGCGGTAAAAACGCGGCTAAAACACGGTAAAAACGCAAGCGTATTTATAGCGTTTTTCTGGTCAAAACCAAATTTGACAAAGACCATTTCTACCAGAGGATGCGTGTAGAACTGCAAATACCGCAACGCAAAGTGCGCACATAGCCTAATACTGCAGCTCTGCCTGTTCAGATTGGCTCCTGTGTATGAGCACTAGCCCATTGAACCTCACTACAGCAAGCAATGATTATAAAATATGGTGGAACCTTGGATTACTAGCATAATTTGTGCTCTTAAACCAACTTACTCTTATATGAAAGCGAATTTTCCCATAGGAAATAATTGAAATGCAGATAATTCGTTCCACAACCCAAAAATATTTCCAGTTTTTATACAAACTTATTACAGTAATACAAAATACTGTCCAGTAAAAAACATGTAAAGCAAATTAAACTGCACTTTAGCTTATGATAGAATTGTTGGTGTGCGAGAGGTACAGTATAAACAATGTGCTGCACTGGTTAGCAGAAAGAAAGTACAATACTGTATCCACAAATGCAAGTTGATAGACATGCTATATAGTATATACTGTAAATGGTATATTGTATATAGTAAACAGTACATAAGTACAGAAAGTTACCTCCAGAGCAGATCAGAGCGCGGTGAAAGGACAGAACCGGAAGTGTGCACGGTGAGGATTTGCTCTTATTGCAAAGCATTGCTCTTAAACCAAGTTACAAATTTTTAGAAAGCTTTGCTTGTCTTACAAAATGCTCTCAAACCAAGTTACCCTTAATCCAAGGTGCCACTGTAATAATAATAATAATAATAATAATAATAATTATAAGCAAGCAAACAATGATTATAAAATAAAGGCTACTAAGCCCCAAGTGAGAAATACAGTATATGTTGGTTGAAAGGAAGGGGCTAAAGTCTCAATAAGGTGAAGGAGCCTGTAGTATGGAATACATAGGTAAGTATGGTTGACCTCGGGGAGATCAACATGTCGCGGGCGGGGAGGACGCCGTCGCTGCTGCGCTCTCGCTAACGCTCGGGTCCGGCGCTGCTGCGGCTGCTCGGTGGCTCGAGCGGTGGGCCGGATCCGGGGACTCAAGTGGCGCTCCTCGCCCGTGAGTGAAAGGGTGGCTGGTTTGGGGGATTTAGTCCGTGACGCCACCCACGGGTTGTGGTGAAGATGGGCACCACCGCTGCTGGTGACGGGGATCCCGGGAGCGATGGTAGGGAGCAGCTGGGATGTTGTTTTCCCTCTCCGTGGGTAGGGGTCGGTGGTCCCGGGGCCCGATGATGTGACGGGGAGGCAGGGTCGGTGAGGTGCAGGGTTGCAGGGACAGCGCGGTGCGATGCCAGATGGCACGGGTGTACTCACTCAGCAAGAAAGGTACAAAGTCCTCGGTAAACCAAACGGCTGGATGGACGGGTCCCGCAGCCGGCTGCAGTGTCTCTCCCCGGACAGGTGATGGCGGCTGTCTTTCCCTGCACCTTAATGTTCTCTTTCTGACTACTATGGATTCTCAACGGTAGTCTGCTCCCCGGTGTATGGGTACCGGAGGAGCCCGTTTGCCCGCAGACGCTGGCCTTTGGGTCTCTAGCCTTAGGTGGTAGCAGTATACCCTCACGGTGTGGGCTGTTGCCTTCAATCGGGACTTTTGCTGTTGTGAAACCCCTGGGGTTCCAGTCACATTCGGATCTGACTATTGTCGGCGGCTCCAAGCCTGGTCGGGGTCCGATGGCCCTGCCTGTGTGTGCTGGCTTCACTTCGCTCCCCGGTCGGTACCGGCGGGCCGTCGCCCGACCCCGGTCCTACGGTTCCGCGTTGCTCCACCACTCCTGCAGACGGCCACCACTGTCTGCCAACCTTGCTGTCAGTGCCTGGGCCACAAACCCAGACACCCAAGTGCTTACTCCTCACTCCTCAAACTAACACTCAACTATTGTCACTTTTCCCGCCTCCAGGCCTGTGAACTCCTCGGTGGATGGGGCCAACCGCTTGGCTCCGCCCCACCTGGTGTGGACATCAGACACTGGAGGGAGGCAACAAGGGTTTTTGTTTGGCTGGTGTCCCTGTCTAATGGGGGTGGGGGGTATTTGTATGTAATCTGTGATGACCTGGGTAGGCCAAGGCGCCACAAACATCCAACACTGCGGAGATACCATTTATGTGTTTCTGAACGCTGGCAGGAAACTAGCCAGGTCTTTCACCGGGAAGGAACAACCACAGGAAGAGCAGTCTCCAGTCAAGGAAACCGCCTATACCAAAACATGGTATCCATCCACAGACAGCTGTTTCGGGGTATTTTCCCCTCATCAGTGTGGAGTAGGAAACTGGCTAGTGGGAGCAATGCCTAGTAGAAGACTACATAGGTAAGGATGGTTGACCTCGGGGCCTTGTTCTAGTGTCACTGCGTTGAGAAACACGTGATGGTGTCTCCGCGGTGTTGGATGTTGATCTCCGTGAGGTCAACCATCCTTACCTATGTAGTCTTCTACTAGGCATTGCTCCCACTAGCCAGTTTCCTACTCCACACTGATGAGGGGCAAATACACTGAAACAGCTGTCTGTGGATGGATACCATGTTTTGGTATAGGCGCTTTCCTTGACTAGAGACTGCACTTCCTGTGGTTGTTTTTTCCCGGTGAAAGACCTGGCTAGTGTCCTGCCAGCGTTGAGAAACATGTGATGGTGTCTCCGCGGCATTCTTATTTTGTAGTATGGAATATGCGGGGTTAACTATTGCCATATATTCAGATGAGAACTGATAACGTTAGGACTTGTAATAACATCAAGGAAGGAAATTCAAGGGAAGAAATAAAAAAAAATAAAAATCCAAATTCATGAAGTTTATTAAAGATGCTAATTTGAGAAGGAGGCATTTAGATGAGAGAATGCAACGTTCACTGGGGAAATCCTTGTAGAAAAGGCTCCGGCAGCAGCTGCTTGCAGGAAGTTTTACTTCCATTACGGAACGTCTTGAAGGGTATGTAAAGAAACAAATTAAGCACGTTCCCCCGAAGCACGAAACTCATCTGAATCGGGAGTTTATAAAAAGGATGAATGTTCTTTTCTGAGCTCGGTTCAATTTAATTTAGGAGCCGGTTTTCACTGCGAAAAATATATATATTAATTTAATTGCAGAGGAAAAGTAACCCTTTCCCTCCCGTCAGCACCTGTTCTGCACAAGATCAGAATGGTAAAAATGGGATGACTGGGGTTACTCACCTGTCCCAGCCCCAGAGCCAGGCTCCCCGTCCTCCTCTACTAGTGGCCAGCTCCCTCTGGCCCTGATGGACCTCTGATGTCACATGTGAAGGCTCTATAGGCTGGCTCAGGCGGCTATGTGCTGTCTGAGTATTCAGCTAGTTATCAGGCATCCTGGCCTCTACTATATCTCTGGGGGGGTTACATTTGTTCAGTGTCTCCTGACAAACCCCACTCTGGTTTATCACTGGGTTCAACTGATTATACTCCAAAAAGAGTCTCCAGATAAACCCAACTTTGCATACTTGGCTCTGCTGATCTATATACTTGTCTTTGCTCTTCAAAAGTGCCTAAATGCATAATTATCTCTGCCGTTGCACATCCAAGGTACTTTCCTGCCTACTCAGGTCTGCTGTTCCATGGCGAAGATGCAGTTTTTCATATCCACGTGCTGTCTGGCTGTTACGCTTTTACACGTGATGGGCCCGTTCAGACCAACAGATGTCTGACGCACAACAAAAACACACCTAAACAACACCACAGACAAGGGGGACACCCGGGAAACAATAACAACGGTGGGCCCTGGTACTAGTAAGAGGGTAGATGGACACCTTCTGTCCTTACATGCCGCAGTACCCTGCACTCCTAGCCAGTCCCTATACAGGTTCCTCACTTGTCGCCGAACAGGAATATCTGAAGCCCTATAAAATCCCTTACTGGGCGGTAGGAGGTAAGGTAGACTTGACCCACCACTGCACTAATACAACAGGAGGGTAGGTGAGACAAACGGGAAAAAGATTAATATGACATAACTCACACCAAGAGCCATTAGATAATGAGCACCAAGCCTCCCTCAATACGGCAGGGTAGGTGCCAGCACTACTCATGACAGGAATAATGAACAGGAGAACAAGAGTAAAGTGCAAAAAATAGACAAAATTTATTGAATACACAACAAGACATAAAATTCATTAAAATAGAGCACTACCAGTATGTCCTGGGGATGCCAATATAGAATAGACCAGTGTAAATGGCCAAAACAGATCAAAGATACATGCAAGTCGCAGTCTATAGAAATGTGGCTACAGCTGGCCTAAACAAATCACAAATATTGGGAACATACCCAATAGCCAGGGAACTGTTGAATGGAAAATAAATAGAGGTCAAATCAAACCGTGATTGCCCACCATGTCAGGGTGGGGAATCATGGTGATATCACTGGCTGGGCTGCAAATAAACATAGAACAATAGCAGGGAATAAACATACCATAGCTATATAGCACAAGTGTGCCATTACGATGTATTCCCTTACCTAAAGTGCTGAAGTGCAAGTTACACAAATGCCGGACAGCCAGGCGTAGACACAGACAGTTCCTATAGGGTAGGGAAGGGCATCCTCAGGTGTCAAAAGGTCTCCATCCAACGCGCGTTTCGCGGGGATAGCTTTTTCAAGGTGGAAAACCAAGGTAATAGCCCCATGACCTGCCTAGCGACTATATATACCCCTTCTCATCTGAACTCCAACAGCTGGGTGGCCGGAAGTGGCGTGACAACAGGAAGTAATGTTGCTTGGCAACAGACTTCTGTCACCATTATGCCTCAAGGTGATTCCGAGTGCATATAATCTACAGGTCCGTGGCATATCTAGACTGATCCTGGTCAAAACGCTAGTAATTAAAGCAGGATACAGCAAGGATCCAATCCTGGCATGTATCGTTACAAGGATGCACTTCCTGATGTAAACAACGGGAAGTCGTCAGCATAGAAGGAGGGTCCAATGACCGCTATGCATGCTGGTATATGGTAACTACAGACGCTGTTCCGGATCGTTGCCTGAAATCGTCATAGAAAAGGGGCGGGAAGGTCTCACGTGTTCGCTGTAAACGTCGGTAACTAAGGACGCAATAAGCGTGCTGTGGTGAGGCAGGAAGTCGTCATAGGTCCTGGAGTTAGAACCACCCTATCACTAGGTGAGTGACGCACGGATCATCCAATAGTAATCCATGTACGGGCATATGGGGGTCATAACAGTAAGGGGGTAGACAAAGACAAAATCGTCATATGACCATTATAGACACATCCTATCCCACGGAGCCGCCTCTCCGTCCCCGGCTAGAACAAATACTAGAATAGAGCGCACATCCCTATCAAAGTAGTCCGTGCCGCATTGGGTAACCAAACTGGGCAAAGAAAAGTGCTGCAGTTTAGAAAGTAGTGATGTAATCATCAAAAAATGCACATTATGAGCACTGAAAACGGAGAGAGAGGGGGGACGCGGTCCGTGTGCGGGCATGTGGGGATCATATCAATAAGGGAGTGAACCGAAGAAAATATCATCGCATGATCATTATACACACGTCCATCCCACAGACCCGCCTCTCTATCCCCAACTGATGCAGACGCAAAAATAGAGCGCGCATCCCTATCAAAATTGTCCGTGCCACATTAGAAAACTAAACTAGGCAGAAAGAGGTGCTACTATTAGAGGATGGTAATATAATGATCAAGAATGCTCCTTATGAGCACTAGGAAAGAGGGAAAGAGAGAAATAGCCCTCGTCTCCCCAGGCTTCAGCACAATGTATAAACCCTCATACCGGTCCTTCGTCGGTTTTCACACCTGGTGGGAAGGCCCCACATGGCTAGTGGGGACGTGTCACCCCACAGTCATGCATCACCAATCCCAATCAGGAAGACCAAACCCAGGGAGGACCGTGAGGCACCACATCACATCCTTGGTCCCGTCACCACAAGACTACCTGTTCCGAGGGACACGTATCTCCGGAAAAAGGATGTACATGTGTACAAGGCAAGGGCCAAGGAGTAACATGGGGGAATGGAAACAGATCAAAAAAAAAAAATAAATAAAAAAGTTTGTTCCACATCACCAAATTATTAATAACCACAGATAAAAATGTCAAAAAAACACCAAAATTGCATGTTAAATGGAACCACATGGCAAAAGTGAGACAATAAGGACTACTCAGAAAATCACTTGGTGACATGCGACATAAGCTTCAATAGGACTTAAACATGCAAAAGGGGGCGCCGGAGTAGACGGATCCAGCTGTTCTCTCCGTGAGGTGGTGGTATTCCTCCACTTTTCCACATATCAGGTATCCGGCAGAGATCCAAACCATAGTTCAGCCAAACGGCACTCAGTCACCCACACCGCATGAAGGAGAAATATATCTAAGAGGTAACATATCAAAAGATGAAAGCAGGTCAGAGGTCATTACATAATTGGGCAAAAAATTGCCCCCGGTAGCAAAAATTAAAAACATATAAACAACACACAAACAAACAATAAACTTAAAAAAGGGAGAGATTGCAAAAAGAAAAAAAGAAAGAGAAACAAGACATGGCTGGAACAACAACTAGATATCAAATTATAAAAAGGAGACAAAGCTGATGTTCTCATTGAGCCCCTTGGGGGCCAGAGTGTCCAAAGTGGAGATCCATCGAGCCTCTACTTGGGCTAGACGCTTTTTCAGGTCCCCGCCACGAGATCCCCCACGTATATGGTCAATACCCCGTACCCTCAATCCAGACGGGTTACTCCCATGAAACTTAAAAAAGTGTCGAGGGAGTGTTTTCAACGTGGCGGGGTCAATGGTGTCCTTGGCCGCACTAATGTCCCGCACATGCTCCCTCGTGCGCACCCTCAGTTCACGGGAAGTGAGGCCAACATACACGAGGGAGCAAGGACACGTGGCATAATAGACAACGTGTGTAGTACCACATGTGATGTAACACCTGATGTTAAATGTCTTAGTGCCATCTGAGGACGTGAATGTGGAAGTGCGAATGATGTTCTGACAGGCCAGGCACCGACCACATGGAAAACACCCTAACAGGGGACCTCGGGTACCGAAAGGGTTACAGATAGGTGGTACGTAATGACTTCTTACCAAAATGTCCCGAAGGTTTTTAGACCGACGGGCTGTCATGAGAGGGCCGGGAGGGAGGAAATCAGCGAGAATAGGATCCGATCGAAGAACAGGCCAGTGCTTATCCAGGATGCTTCGCATGGTCTGCCAGTGGTCGTTATGAGTACCTATGAAACGAATAGGTGGATCAGTTTTTTGTGCCTTGGGGGTATATTGAAGCAGCTGCTGACGTGGAGTACGTTTGGCACGTAAATACCCCTTTCGGACACAGCGGTTACTATATCCTCGGTCCCTGAATCGGCTCCTAAGGTCGGCCGATTGCAACTCAAATGTCTCATCGGTGGAGCAAATCCGCCTAGTTCTCAGGAACTGACCGGTCGGGATAGCGCGTATTGTTGATGGTGTATGGGCAGACGACGCATGCAGCAGGGCATTGACTGAAGTGGATTTGCGATGGACACTAGTCTGAATCATAGCCAGAGGGTCCACTTCGATGTTAATATCCAAAAAGTCAATGCACCTGCTGCTGTGTTTGTATGTTAATTTGATGTTAAGATTATTGTTGTTTAATTGCCTCATAAATTCGTCGAGCTGCTCCACTGTGCCCTGCCAAAAAAACAAAACATCATCAATATATCTGAGCCAGCACTGCACATGGGAGCTAAGCCCAGTGCCACCCTCGCCAAAAACCGTCCTCTCCCACATACCGAGGAAGAGGTTGGCATACGCGGGGGCACAGGCCGCCCCCATGGCAGTGCCGCGTTGCTGCAGATAAAATTGGTCCTTAAAAATAAAAAAATTATGTGTAAGGGCAAAGTGGAGCAGCTCAAGGATGAATGTGTTAAGTTCGCTATCCCGACCGGCCATCCCCAAGAACAGGCGGGTGGCTTCCAAACCATCATGATGTGAGATACAAGTGTACAGGCTCTCCACATCAGCTGTAACGATCAGCATATTATGATCCATAAAGATGCCATCGATCCGCCGGAGCACGTCAGTTGTGTCACGGACATAGGAGGGCAAAGTTTCAACTAAGGGCTTAAGGTGGTAATCAATGAATTTGCAGATGGGATCGCACAATCCTCCTATGCCGGACACAATGGGGCGCCCCGGGGGGCAGAGGGCATCTTTATGGATTTTAGGTAACAAATAAAAGGTGGGTATCGTAGGGTATTTGGTGGAGAGCCCGCACACCATTTTGTTGGTAATTAGACCAACCTCAGAAGCCGACTCAAGGATCTTGGAAAGGTCACGAGAAAAGGACTGTACGGGGTTATAAGATAACTTAGAATAACTTAGAATAGGTACTCCTGTCTCGCAGCTGCCTCAATGAGGCATAATGGTGACAGAAGTCTGTTGCCAAGCAACATTACTTCCTGTTGTCACGCCACTTCCGGCCACCCAGCTGTTGGAGTTCAGATGAGAAGGGGTATATATAGTCGCTAGGCAGGTCATGGGGCTATTACCTTGGTTTTCCACCTTGAAAAAGCTATCCCCGCGAAACGCGCGTTGGATGGAGACCTTTTGACACCTGAGGATGCCCTTCCCTACCCTATAGGAACTGTCTGTGTCTACGCCTGGCTGTCCGGCATTTGTGTAACTTGCACTTCAGCACTTTAGGTAAGGGAATACATCGTAATGGCACACTTGTGCTATATAGCTATGGTATGTTTATTCCCTGCTATTGTTCTATGTTTATTTGCAGCCCAGCCAGTGATATCACCATGATTCCCCACCCTGACATGGTGGGCAATCACGGTTTGATTTGACCTCTATTTATTTTCCATTCAACAGTTCCCTGGCTATTGGGTATGTTCCCAATATTTGTGATTTGTTTAGGCCAGCTGTAGCCACATTTCTATAGACTGCGACTTGCATGTATCTTTGATCTGTTTTGGCCATTTACACTGGTCTATTCTATATTGGCATCCCCAGGACATACTGGTAGTGCTCTATTTTAATGAATTTTATGTCTTGTTGTGTATTCAATAAATTTTGTCTATTTTTTGCACTTTACTCTTGTTCTCCTGTTCTTTAAACGGGAAAAAGAACTGAAATGGAGAAGATACGTTTCAGGATGAATCCACAGCAGTTCCTTCCACTAAGACGGCCAGCATACAAATGGCTTTGTATAATCTGCAAAGATTGCTGGGGAACCTAGCTACTGAACCTGAACATTAACGAATCTACTCATCTATACATGTTAGCCAGAACAACTTATCCAAAAATATGCGTCCTCAAACAGTAAGTTCTGAGATGTACAGTATGGTCGCCACACTGGTGGACAAAGACAGAAAAGGGTCCCTGTGCAAGAGCAGTATATGGGCCCTTTTCAGTCCAATAACCTTTGGAGGTAGAAGTGGATTCATTACCTTTTGAGCATCTCTGCGGCTGCACAGGTGGCACCGATGATATGTCCCCCCCTGGATCCCTATTCAGAACTCTCACTTCTTAGGCCTAGGACACACGGCGAGAAAAACGGTGCAAGTGGAATGCGATAAAAAAATCGCATTCCACTCGGACCAACAGTATTCTATGTTGCAGCTCCCATGAGCGATTAGTTTTTCAGCCCTAATCGGACCGAGAAAACAACTGCAGCATGTTGAGAGTGTAATGCGATCCTCTTTCTCTCGCACCCATTCAAGTCTATAGGGCGAGAAAAACATCGCACTGCACTCGTGTTACACCGGTGTACTGCGAGTGCAGGGCGAGAATTGCAATAGCTGGCAATGAAGAAGAGAGGGAGATAAATCCCTTCCTCCCCTCCGTAGCGCCGGCCCTCCCCTCCTCAGCGCCGTACCTCCCTTCCTCAGCACCGGCCCTCCCCTCCTCAGCACCGGCCCTCCCCTCCTCAGCGGCGGCCCTCTCTTCCTCAGCACCGGCCCTCCCCTAATCAGAGCCGGCCCTCCCCTAATCAGAGCCGGCCCTCCCCTCCTCAGCGCCGGCCCTCCCTTCCTCAGCACCGACCCTCCTCTCCTCAGCGCCGGCCTTCCCTTCCTCAGCACCGGCCCTCCCCTCCTCAGTGCCGGCCCTCCCCTCTTCAGTGTCGGCCCTCCCCTCCTCAATGCTTTCCCTCCCCTCCTCTGTGCGAGCCCTCCCTTCCTCAGTGCCGGCCCTCCCTTCCTCAGCACCGGCCCTCCCTTCCTCAGCACCGGTCATCCCCTCCTCAGCGCCGACCCTCCCCTCATCAGTTCTGGCCCTCCCCTCCTCAGCGTCGGCCCTCCCCTACTCAGTGTCGGCCCTCCCCTTCTCAGTGCTCGCCCTCCCCTCCTCAGTGCTGGCAACCCCTCCTCAGTGCCGACCCTCCCCTCCTCAGCGCCGGCCCTCCCCCCACAGTTGTGATCTGATCGCACGATCAGACCACAGTCGCATGACACTCACATGACACTCGGCTCCCGCTGCGAGCGTGAGTCGAGTGTCATGCGAGGACTCGCACATAACCTCGTGTGGCCTTAGCCTTAGCTAGAGTTAAAAATGGCTACTGGTGGCGTCTCTTACACTGGAGGACCCTGCATATCCATGCATTATATACAGTAGAATGCCATGTATTTCCATGAATGCTGTGTAATAACATTTCTATTGTAGTGGTGCTACAAAGCAATTTACTTGCTATAAGGTTTCTTTCTCCATTTTTTACACTGGAGATCAGCCTGTTCAGATTGGCATCGGTGAACCAGCACAAGCCCACCTGAAACTCACCAGGACACATAGAGCTATTTCCATTGCAGTAAGGAGTGAATTAATATAAACTTCGAGCATTGACAGGAATGATAAATTTTTACTCCTGTTGGATGAGTTTGATTCCACCAAAAAGTCATTATGTGGAGAAGCAGCCGGAGCGTGATCAGATATGAGCCTCTAAGTGCCAGTCTCAAGGATATCTGTGCGAGTGGGTGTGCGGGGCTCCAGGCGCATCATCCTAAATCTAGCATATAAATTGTAAGAACAGTTACGCCTTCATTGTCCTGCCAGACGCACATTGTGCATTAAATCCTTCGCGGCTGACACAAGAGCCATTTGTAATCATTTCAGGTGAACTTGTGATTCAGATTATGGGTTTGGTGCGGCTGCAGCACAGAAAATCGTAATCTAATTGTATTAATAGTTTCAGTAAATTCATTATATGGAGGACTTGGCCCCTGTATTAGGCCTCCTTCACTCATCCGTGAATATTTTGCATGGTCCGTTGTGGAGTTCCATGGGCAATCCATGTGTCAGTATGTGTATGTTATCGTGTGCTGTCCGTGTGACATCCAGATAGCACACGAACAGCATGAACTTGTATACTCACCTGCCTCCGGCGCTGCTGTAAAACTTGCTTCCGGGTCCGCAGTGAGTTCAGTGAATATTCATGAGGCATAATGAGTGGGACCCGGAAGCAACAGCAGCGGTGAAGACAGGTAAGAATACAAATCCTCTTTTTTCCAATGACTTGGTTGTCCTCCGGTTCGTGTCACACTGGATCACATCAGTGTGCGGTCTGTATGACATCAATACTGTCGGCCTGAAACGTACATGTCGCCGTGTGGAGCATATGAACATGCGTGTGCTCCACACAGACACACGGTCTATGGAAAACACGGAAGTGTGACCAAACTTATTAAATTTAATGGGTCTACGTGTGTCCATGTCTCCGATACGTGAGGGCACGGACACCAAATGTACCGAAAAGGGGTTCCTTAGATCTTGTGATTGGCTAAGTAGCAAGTACCCATAAAGTACATTAGAATCGATTGATGTTAAAGAACAGGGATAATGCACACAGTAATGTCATAGTACAGGAATTAATGCACACAGTGATGCAGGGCCAGGTTTTAGACAAATTGGGGCCCGGGCAAAATTCAAAGTGGGGCCCCCAATCCTGTAATATTCCAACAACTGTGATAGGTTAGGTTCACACGAGAATATAAAAAATCATAGAGAAAAGTGGTTTATTATTTCTCACTTGTCACCCATGTAAAATCCATTTTTTACAGCAGCTATTAATCATTTACAGGCCTATTTCCAGTTTCCTTTGTTACAGAATTGTAATGGATCCATAAAAATTATGTTATGCTGTGACCCCGATTTTATTTACGCACCCATAGAATTGAACGGGTGAGTCTCATCCAATGTATAATAGAAACTAGTTCATGCTCGATGAAAAACCGCACGTAAGACTAATTTACATAAAAGGTGCAGAAATTCTGCAACATCAAAAACTCCCCAAATGTGTGCGCGTAGTGTATGTTCACATGAGTCTTGACAGTAAAAATGTTGCGCACAGTACACGCGCTTTTATGTGTTTTTAAGAGCTTTTTTGCAGCCTTTTCACATACGTTTTTTGTTTCCCATTCATTTAAATAGGGATAAAATGCTGGAAAAACACAGAAAGAATTGACAAATTGTGGACTTTAAAAAAAAAAAAAAAAAAGTGTCTTCTGGCCAGTGTCTGTGTATAAGGCCCTATTCACACTGTGTTTCTGTAGTGTGCGTCCTGAGGTTCTCCCTGAATCCCGTTAAAATGGGAAACAGAGAAAACCCTGTCGTGGCCGTAGACTGCAATGATATGTTATTCAATGAAGCAGTTCATCTGAAAATCGCATGCCCTGTGGATCTATTGCATCCGATTTTTATGGATACATTACAATTATGTAAGATGAGAAACTGACTGTAAATGGTCTTGGAAAATATCAATAGCTGCTGATTAAAAAATAAAATTTATAAATATATATATATATATATTTATAATATACAATATATATAGTAGGATGGCCGCCGGACACGTCATGGAGGGGAGATATGTATCACAGAGGTGGCTATCCTCTGTGATGTAAGCCTCCCTGGTCCCAAATGTTTGACTTATTACAGGGATAATACATACAGTGATGACTGTCACTGGTGTCAGACAGTCATGTGGTTCCTGGCAATAGAAAGTCACAGCGTTTGGCTGCGCAAAATGCTCTTTGACTTTCTATTGTTCCTATTGTTTGTATTCATTGGTATAGGTAGCTTTCCTGCTGGGTTTGCATCTCTTCCAATTTAACACCCAGCAGAGCCCTCCTTCCATGCACCTGTTGATCAGTATTCTCCATGTGTTAAATATTCCCATCTTCCCTGGACTGGTGCTGGTGATATTATTCAGTTCATTCAAGCTCTGGTTGCAAGCAGGCGGCTTGTACTCAACTGTGGTGTGTTTGCATTTTCCCCCTGTGTGTCCTCCTTGTCGTTTTCTATAATTGTTTAGTGGGGTTGATGAAGAGCTCATCCCATCCATTCCCTATTTAGGAACCAACACTAGGGAAACCTAGGGTCTGGTATCTGGCTCGGCGCATAGGTACAGAACCTATCTAGGGTGTTGAGGGACCCCAGGGACCAGTGGTAGGCTTCCCTTCCCTTTAGCTGTTCGCTTGGTGCTTCCCGTACCCAGTGTGACAATGTCACAGTACATGAGTAATACACACAGTGATGTCACAGTACAGGGGTAATACACACAGTGATGTCACAGTACAGGGGTAATACACACAGTTATGTCACAGTACAGGGGTAATACACACAGTGATGTCACAGTACAGGGGTAATACACACAGTGATGTCACAGTACAGGGATAATACACACAGTGATGTCACAGTACAGGGATAATACACACAGTGATGTCACAGTACAGGGGTAATACACACAGTGATGTCACAGTACAGGGATAATACACACAGTGATGTCACAGTACAGGGATAATACACACAGTGATGTCACAGTACAGGGATAATACACACAGTGATGTCACAGTACAGGGGTAATACACACAGTGATGTCACAGTACAGGGATAATGCACACAGTGATGTCACAGTACAGGGTTAATACACACAGTGATGTCACAGTACAGGGGTAATACACACAGTGATGTCACAGTACAGGGATAATACACACAGTGATGTCACAGTACAGGGATAATACACACAGTGATGTCACAGTACAGGGATAATACACACAGTGATGTCACAGTACAGGGATAATACACACAGTGATGTCACAGTACAGGGATAATACACACAGTGATGTCACAGTACAGGGATAATGCACACAGGGATGTCACAGTACAGGGATATACATACAGTGATGTCACCGTACAGGGATAATACACACAGTGATGTCACAGTACAGGGATAATATACACAGTGATGTCACAGTACAGGGGTAATACACACAGGGATGTCACAGTACAGGGATAATACACACAGTGATGTCACAGTACAGGGGTAATACACACAGTGATGTCACAGTACAGGGATAATACACACAGTGATGTCACAGTACAGGGGTAATACACACAGGGATGTCACAGTACAGGGATAATACACACAGTGATGTCACAGTACAGGGATAATACACACAGTGATGTCACTGTACAAGGATAATACACACAGTACAGGGGTAATACACACAGGGATGTCACAGTACAGGGATATACATACAGTGATGTCACCGTACAGGGATAATACACACAGTGATGTCACAGTACAGGGGTAATACACACAGGGATGTCACAGTACAGGGATAATACACACAGTGATGTCACAGTACAGGGATAATACACACAGGGATGTCACAGTACAGGGGTAATACACACAGGGATGTCACAGTACAGGGATAATACACACAGTGATGTCACAGTACAGGGGTAATACACACAGTGATGTCACAGTACAGGGGTAATACACACAGTGATGTCACAGTACAGGGGTAATACACACAGGGATGTCACAGTACAGGGATAATACACACAGTGATGTCACAGTACAGGGGTAATACACACAGTGATGTCACAGTACAGGGGTAATACACACAGTGATGTCACAGTACAGGGATAATACACACAGTGATGTCACCGTACAGGGATAATATACACAGTGATGTCACAGTACAGGGGTAATACACAGGGATGTCACAGTACAGGGATAATACACACAGTGATGTCACCGTACAGGGATAATACACACAGTGATGTCACAGTACAGGGATAATATACACAGTGATGTCACAGTACAGGGGTAATACACACAGTGATGTCACTGTACAAGGATAATACACACAGTACAGGGGTAATACACACAGGGATGTCACAGTACAGGGATAATACACACAGTGATGTCACAGTACAGGGATAATATACACAGTGATGTCACAGTACAGGGGTAATACACACAGTGATGTCACAGTACAGGGATAATACACACAGTGATGTCACAGTACAGGGGTAATACACACAGTGATGTCACAGTACAGGGATAATACACACAGTGATGTCACCGTACAGGGATAATATACACAGTGATGTCACAGTACAGGGGTAATACACAGGGATGTCACAGTACAGGAATAATACACACAGTGATGTCACCATACAGGGATAATATACACAGTGATGTCACAGTACAGGGGTAATACACACAGGGATGTCACAGTACAAGGATAATACACAGTGATGTCACAGTACAGGGATAATGCACACAGTGATGTCACAGTACAGGGATAATGCACACAGTGATGTCACAGTACAGGGATAATACACACAGTGATGTCACCGTACAGGGGTAATACACACAGTGATGTCACAGCACAGGGGTAATACACACAGTGATGTCACAGTACAGGGATAATACACACAGGGATGTCATAGTACAGGGTTAATACACACAGGGATGTCACAGCACAGGGGTAATACACACAGTGATGTCACAGTACAGGGGTAATACACACAGTGATGTCACAGTACATGGATAATATACACAGTGATGTCACAGTACAGGGGTAATACACACAGGGATGTCACAGTACAGGGGTAATACACACAGGGATGTTACAGTACAGGGATAATACACACAGTGATGTCACAGTACAGGGGTAATACACACAGTGATGTCACAGTACAGGGATAATATACACAGTAATGTCACAGTACAGGGGTAATACACACAGTGATGTCACAGTACAGGGATAATACACACAGGGATGTCACAGTACAGGGATAATACACACAGTGATGTCACAGTACAGGGATAATGCACACAGTGATGTCACAGTACAGGGATAATACACACAGTGATGTCACAGTACAGGGATAATACACACAGTGATGTCACAGTACAGGGATAATACACACAGAGATGTCACAGTACAGGGATAATACACACAGAGATGTCACAGTACAGGGATAATACACACAGTGATGTCACAGTACAGGGATAATACACACAGAGATGTCACAGTACAGGGATAATACACACAGTGATGTCACAGTACAGGGATAATACACACAGTAATGTCACAGTACAGGGATAATACACAGTAATGTACAGAATATCGAGCCTTCCTCTCTTGCTTTTTCCAGATTTACGTTCATTTTCAGAACCTTGCCCAATCTTTAGGCCCCATGAATGTGCAATTCTATTATAGCTTCTATTTTTCTATTCAAAAACCCAGTCCTCTACATTATTACTGTTTTTTTGCTTTACTTATGCATTACGGTAACTTATTAAATGCATGGACACATGTTTATTTATGGCAAAAAAAAAAGATGATTGACAGTATTATCCTTGGGGGGTCCTTTCCCGCTGGGGTCCTGTTGTCAATTAAAATAGGAACTCAGTTTACAGCTGCTGAAAAATCCAACTTGAGGTGCCCCCCCTACCTGCAGTCAATGCAAATGCTGCGCTGCGTGCTGGAAACCGGCCCTGGGGCGCAGCAGTGACGATCTAGTGCATTAAAATGTATAAAAGCTACAAAGCAACTGACAATTAAAATTGCGCCTCTCCCGTGGTGAACGCGGCCTGCTATTAAAATGTTTATGACTTACCAGAAGCTTTGATTTTTCCCCAAAGGGAGCGCAAAAAAAATATGGCTTAAACTTGTAACAAGCTTGGAGTAATTACTGGAGATGTCGAGTTCATCTCAGGTGTGACTCCGCGCCAGCAGTTTATTAAACGTCAGATGGCATGCTGTTTTATAGCACCGTTTCCATGGTTACCTACCACCCTCTGTAACCGACCAAGATCACAAAATCCGGGGGCTATGCTTCCACAAGATGATTTCTTAACCTTCATGGTGCTGGTGGGGGAGGGGAGGCAAAATGCCTTCATCTTGGGCCACAATGGTGTCCTTGGCATTACACGCGTGTCCCGGTCATCCGTCAAGTGGCGGTGAGTAGGTGAATGGAGCAATGGCGTGATAGTGTAGCCCTCCATGGTACAAGGCCTTAACCAAGGCCTCCGTGGCAGCCATCTTGGTACTCCTATGAAGCCGGGCTTCACAGCAGATCACTTATATCACTATAATCTTCTGTACTGCGCTGTTGCATTATATAGAACTAGAGATCACATGATTGCGAGGTCGAGTCTCCTAAAAAAATTAAAAGAATAAAGTGTAAAATTGAAAAAATAAAGTTTTAAAACGTGTAAAATTTGGAATCAACCCTATTATTCCATTCAGTGGTGTAACTAGACTCTGATGGACCCCGGTGGAGAATTTAAGCCTGGGACCCCCCATATGTTCGTCACATGTATGGGACATTGTAGCATTCTAAATCCTACACAGACATACAAGTTGACCCCCTCCCCCTTCATTGTGTACTAATGTCCCCCATCCTGTATTAATGTCTTCCATCCTGGACCACTTCCTGGTAAATATGTCTCCCATCCTGGTGTATATCCCCATCATGGCCCCATTCTGGTGTATGACCCCCATCATGCCTATGTCCTGGCATATATAGCTCCATCTTGGTATATGTCCCAATCATGGCCCCATCCTGGTCTATGACCCGATAATGGATATAGCCTGGTATATATTGCTCCATCCTGGTATATATGGCCCCATCATGGCTCATCCTGGTATATATGGCCCCATCATGGCTTATCCTGGTATATATGGCCCCACCATGGCCCATCCTGGTAAATATGGCCCCATTATGGTATATATGGCCCCATTATGGTATCTATGTCCCTATCATGGCGCCATCCTGGTATATAGTCCCCCATCATGGCCCTATCCTGGAAAATATGTTCCCATCATGGTCCTATCATGGTATATAGTCCCCCATCATGGCCCCATCCTCGTATATATGTTCCCATCATGGCACCATCCTGGTATATATGCTCCCATCAGATCCCCATCCTGGTTTATATTGCCCCATCATGTCCCTATCCTGGTATATATAGCCACATCCTGGTATATATCCCAAGCATGTCCCCATCCCGATATATAGCCCCCATCCTTGTATCTAGCCCCCATCCTGGTATCTAGCCCCCCTTCCTGGTATATAGCCCCCACATCCTGATATATAGGCCCCATTCTGGTATATAGCCCGCATCCTGGTATATAGCCCACCATCCTGGTATATAGCCCCCACATTCTGGTATATAGCCCCCTCATCCTGGTATATAGCCCCCTCGTCCTAGTATATAGCCTCCCCATCCTGGTATATAGCCACCATTTTGGTATATAGCCCACCATCCTGGTATATAGCCACCATCCTGGTATCTAGCCCGCCTTTCTGGTATATAGCCCCCACATCCTGATATATAGGCGTCATTCTGGTATATAGCCCCCGATACTGGTATATAGCCCCCTTCCTGGTATATAGCCCAATCATCCTGGTATATAGCCCCCTCATCCTAGTATATAGCCCCCAATCCTGGTATATAGCCCCCCATCCTGGTATAAAGCCCACCATCCTGGTATATAGCCCACCATCCTGGTATAAAGCTCACCGTCATGGCATATAGCCCACCATCCTGGTATCTAGCCCCCCTTCCTGGTATACAGCCCCCACATCCTGATATATAGGCCCCATTCTGGTATATAGTCCCCGATACTGGTATATAGCCCCCATCCTGGTATAGAGCCCCCTAATCCTGGTATAGAGCCCCCTCATCCTGGTATAGAGCCCCCTCGTCCTGGTATATAGCCCCCTCGTCCAGGTATATAGCCAGCTCATCCTGTTATATAGCCAATATTGCATAAACAGACTTTAGGCATAATATAAGGGAAATGTAATTAGGCATTTTCTGTGCTGTGACCCATTTGGCATCGGACTCTTCACTTTGCCATGAGTCCATTAAATGTACAACATACAAGTTTCTGACAGAATTGAACAAATCAGGTGGAGAGAAAAAGATAAAGAACCAAAGAAATGGTGTCCGCCGGTGATCGCTGTAATCAGAGTGCGCTGCCTCGTCCACACTGATGACAATTATGGTTCCCTGCGTGTATACAAATCAGTACACCGTAGTCATTTACTTCTGCATCTTTCTGCCTGAAGCTTTAGGATCTGTCCGAGGTTGGGGAGGAAGGATGTGCAGTAATCACTCTGTGGGCTGCTGCTTATTATGGCTTCTTCCTAACAGTATCATTAACCAGCATCCCAATGAGATACTTAATTGTTCTGTCTCAAGTTACTTGATCGGACCAACCAGGAGGGAAGTGAGAGATGATATCAGTAACAGCAGGTCCAGAATGAGGGATTATCTATGATAGTAGGATAGTTGTAGTCTGAGCCACTGATACAGGCAACACTTAAAGGAAATGTCCACTGCTCCACACTGTGTTACATTACTCAGAAACCGTGGAATTAGTTTACATAGAAAAGTAGCCTCACTGTTTACATACATTGCATTACTTATCCTGATCTGGAGTTACATCCTGTATTATACTCCAGAGCTGCACTCACTATTCTGCTGGTGCAGTTACTGTGTTCATACATTACATTACTTATCCTGTACTGATCCTGAGTTACATCCTGTATTATCCTCCAGAGCTGAACTCACTATTCTGCTGGTGCAATCACTGTGTATATACATTACATTTCTTATCCTGCACTGATCCTGAGACACAGCCTGTATTATCCTCCAGAGCTGCACTCACTATTCTGCTGCTGCTGAAGTCACTGTATACATATAATTACATTACTTATCCTGTAAAAAAGGGGGGAAGTATACCAAAAATTGGGATCACCAACACAATAATATAAGTAAAAAACTGGTTTTTATTATAACATTATCTCAAAAACAAACTGTGGACATAGCACGGCTCCAGGGACAGGCAGGAGCACACAAACAGACAATTAAAAGCATTTAAAAAGCCAGAATGGCAAAAATCCCCAACACGCCAGCCTCCAAAGGTTATAACAATATGAAATGATACCCCTCACAAGGTAAATAAACCCCGCAGACAGTGTATTACAGGTGACAATGCTCCGGATGTATCCCATATAATAAAGGGAACCAAGGGGAACCTATCAGCTATACCTTATAAGTAAACTCTACAGACAATATATTGCAGATGACAATGCTCAGGATATATCCAATATAGTGAAAGGAGCCAGTGGAACCTATCAGCTATACCTTATAGAGTGTCATATACCTATTAATAGTAACCACATAAATGAGAGGGTTAACTGGTGTAACTCATGAGGTATACAAGTACAAAAATGTGGCTAATGTACCCAAGTTATGCATCTAGAGGAGAGGATTAGATCGTATATTGGTCATGCTATGTTATAATAGCAGACCGTAATCACAAACCCCTGATGCAAAATGAGCAGTCACCTAGAAATATATGACAAAATTCATATCAGTGCAGAGTCTGAAGCAGGTGTAAGGGTAACCTGAATAATCAGTCAGATAGACAAGGAACCATACTTACACCTGACAGACCTGCAGCAATACCAGGGAAAGTGAGGAGGGTAAGTGCATAATAAGAGGTAGGTGGCGTGTGTCCCCACGCGTATCGCCACCGCACGTGTGGCTTCCTCAGGGGAGAGAAAATGCACCATAAATCACCAAGTGTGCTATATATATATATGTAAGGGTGTAAGTAATTACTCACCAGTCTGTGAGTCATGGAAATCTAGCGACGGCCGCCGCCATCTTGGATACGTCACATGACACGCAAAGCCACAACCCACTAACAATCTGCGCATGCGCGGGTATACCCGATGTTACTCAATAAGAGTAACAACTTTTGTGAATTGCCCTAGTGTAACAGCAGCGTAAAGCGAGCTGAAGCGCAAACAATGAAAGCTACAATATCATAGAAGCAGAAATTGACAGATAGCTAGATGGAAATAACCTTAAACAGTAAAATGTTTATAGCATCAACAAGTAACGCGCATTAAACATAAAATGGCCAAAAATAGCCGACCTATAAGAGGGGAAATAATAAATTTGGCTTCTTTAATGCCTGGTTAACCAGATTAGAGAAAAAGAAGCGTCAAATTTATATAACACCCCCTAAGGGATTGAGCAGCGAAGGGGCCAAATATCCCAATACATGTGTTCAAAATCAGGGAAACCAAGATCAGGTTGAACATAGGGCACCCCCAAATATCAGAGCAGTCAAAAAAGAAAAATGATAAATATATATATATATATCAAAGAGGAAATCTCTCAGACCCCTGATCCTTAGACCAAAAAATATATATATTCCTCCTTCTTTCCACCAAACAATAAGCATAATATCTTCTTGAATAAAGCTGATAGGGGGGGCAAATGGTTCAAAGAGAACTTAGACATGGCTATATCCCTTAACACAGACTTCAGCTATAATAACCTAGATCCCTAGGTAATCCTAAGGTCATAGAACGCCCCAAATCCTATAAGATCCTCCAAATAAGCCGGATCCAAGGGTTCACAAAAAATGTCCAATATTCTGATCCATATCATGCAAACGCTGACAAGAGTCCAGTCCATAACTTCAAGATGAAACACGAAGGATCCAGATAAGGGTAGATACAAGGGACCCGCATTTTCACATGCAAAGTCCAAATGGAGCTACATTGAAGCCCAGTCCGGCTAAAAGGAATATTCCTGCGTTTCTTGGTCCAGCAATGAAAAGCCAAGTGGGGACTCCAAACACCTTGGTTCCAATGATGATAGAGGCCTACAGTGGAAGAGGAAAACACAGAAAAATGTAAAGGATTACAGACCACCAGATGGAAAAGAAATATTCGGGGCAGCCTACATGGTCTTGTAAAATCCGGTATAGAGTAAATCCTCATTTAGGCCATGTGGTGCCACACTCTTCAGAGTGTAGATCCATCTGGATTCCTTTTTCAGTAACTCATTCGTGCGGTTGCCACCCCTAATATTTTGGCTGACTGCGTCCACGATGAATACTCTCAAATTTACACGATGTCCCACATGTTTTGTTAAAAAATGAGAGGCCACGGAAGACAGGGTTTTGCCCTTAATCTGATCCGCAGACGCTGTATTGATGTTGGACAGGTGCTGTTGGACCCTTCTCCTTACCTCTTGTGTCGTTTGTCCCACATAAATTTTCGGACAGTCGCAGATCAAGAGATAGATCACGTTCTTGGAACGGCAGTTGTAATATTTTCTGCAAGAAATCTGTCCAGGAAAAATAGGTAAGGAGATATTATCATCAGCCACCATGTAAGGACAGATCGTACAGGCCCCGCACGGAAATGTCCCCCTCAATCTCGTCCCAGTCCCTAGATTGTAGGTGGGTCTCTGAAAATGACTCCTCGAGAGGACATCCCTCAGGTTCTGTGCCTTCCTAGCGACAAGTCTTGGTTTATCCTCGATAAAAGGATGTAATTTCTTATCGCTTCTGAGGATATCCCAGTTGTTCTGGAAAAGCCGATAAAGGTCATGCCACTGATTATTGTAAGGTGTAATCATACTCACTGATGACTTGATATTGCGGGTCTTTGGATGGAGAAGAGTTTCCCGTGAAGTTGATCTGCATGCCTGCAGTGCGCTGGATATCACCTTTTTCGGATAGCCCCTTTTGCGTAGTCTGTTAGACAAATCAAAAGCATGGAATTCAAAATCAGTCTGACTACTACAATTTCTTTTGAGCCTAATGAATTGACCCTTGGGGATGCCATTTTTGACATGCGTAGGGTGGAAGCTCTTGTAGTGTAATAAGCTGTTGGTGGCTGTTGGTTTCCGAAAAAGTGACGTTCTTAACCTGTTGTCATCTAGCGAGATTCTGAGATCTAAAAATTCAACCATATTACAAGATATTGTCGAGGTGAGTTTAATATTTAGAGTATTCACATTGAGGGTCGAGATGAAATTCTCACAATCTTCCAATGTGCCGGACCAGAGAAAAAGAATGTCATCAATGTATCTATACCACTGGATCACAGAGGTCTTAAAGTGATCCAGGGTATAGACCTGTGTCTCCTCCCACCACCCCAAAAAGATGTTAGCATAGGGTGGTGCACAGCACGCCCCCATCGCGGTCCCAGACGTCTGTCGATAGTATGCCCTATCAAATACAAAATAATTCTTGTCCAGTATCATATGTAAAAGGTCTAAAATAAAAGAATCATGTCTCCTATTCCCTGTTGTTTGGCGATCAAGATACACTGATACTGCATGTAATCCCAGATCATGGCGAATAGAAGTGTAGAGAGATTCTACGTCCAATGTTGCGATTAGAGTATTCGATGGAATAGTAACCGTAGCCAGTTGTTCTATTAAATGGGAGGAGTCACGTACATACGAAGGGGAGGACTGTGCCAGTGATTGAAGATAAAAGTCCACATAGATACAGGGTCTCTCAAATAGACCGCCAATGCCTGAAACAATTGGTCTACCAGGAGGTTCTGGGCGTCCCTTATGAATTTTAGGCAACATATAGAAGGTGGGTGTTATCGGGTTTTTGGTAGTCAAAAAATTCCTCTCCTTGAGGGAAATGATGTTCTGTGTGTGGGCCGTAGACAGTAATCTGTCAAGATTTTTTTTAAAAATACTGGTGGGATCAGAAGGTAATATCACGTAACAATCACGATTCAGTAATTGTCTTTTTGCCTCCCTTATGTACATGTCCACTGGCCATAACACCACATTCCCTCCCTTGTCAGCCTCCTTTATGAGGAAATCCTTGTTGTCCTTAAGCCTGGATAAGATGTGTCTCTCCTCTGTAGTCAAATTATTATTTTTGTTGTTATCCAGTTTCAATTTTTCCAGATCCTTACACATCTTATTGAAAAAGATGTGAATGGCCGGGCAAAGACTAAAAGAGGGAGTGGCCTGCGATAAAAGTCGTCCGGTAAAAGGAATTTTCTTACCATCATCCAACTGGTTTTCTTCCAGAAGTTCAAGGAGATCACCAAAGGCCTGTCTCTCATCCGTTGGCAGGGTATCGATGAGGTCCGGGCGGCTATACAAGTATTTAAAAGTGAGTTGTCTACAGAACAAATATAAATCTTTAGTAACAATAAATTTGTCCATTCTGTTCATAGGTGAAAACGACAGTCCCTTAGACAACAACTCTAATTCAACCTCAGTTAGCATATAATTAGAGAGATTAATTACTTGTAGCTTACCCTCCATGCTGGCTAGTATTTGCGTCTCCTGCTCTGCCTTGTTTCCCTCGGGGCAATTGGAGACCACAGCCGATTTCTCCCGCCCCTCCTTCTGGGATTTTGATTTGCGGTTACCCCTCCTGGTACGTCTTCTGGGTCGCTGGTGTCCGTAGATAAAAAATCACTCGTGGAGGGTTCCGAAGTCAACCCAGTGACTGTAGGGCCCCTACCATTTGCCCTACGTTTGTTGCCCTGATGTGTCCACTTGTAGACCTTGTTGTTAGCGTAGTCAGTTTTGTCACGTTGGAATTTATTTTTCTTCCCCTTAATAATGTCTTTTTCAAATAAATCTAAGATGTTTTTGAGTCTGGTTTGAAACGGGACTATTACAGACTGTCTGTCCAGTTGATTTAATATGTGTTCTTTATTTTTAATTTCCTCTTTAAGTTGTGTTAATAAAACACGGTCATGCTCCAAGAGCATATCAAGAAGGATAAGCGAACAGGTTTGAAGGCCCTGTTCCCAAATTATCCTGAACTGGGCATCAGTTTCCCAGGCTGGGAAAATTTGTACGCGGAGTCCACGAGGTATAATTTTTAATTTCTTGTACTCTTCTAATGTTCTAATGTTCCACCAAACCTTCACAACCCTCTTATGCAGGTTAATCAAATCTTGCATAAGTTGTTGATTTTCATCTTGTGGGTTAGAAGGAGTGATGGAGGCCCCAATAACATGCGTTGTGCCAAAAATATCCACAGACTGATGAGACCAAGCTGCCTCCCTTTCTGCCAGATCCATATGTCCACAGTATCAGAGAAAATACACAATAAGCTTAGTCAAACAAAATAACCCAGTATGGTTTCAGGTGTGCCTCCTTCCTGGAATAGGTGACTAGGGCACCAAATACTAGAGTCGACAAAAGGGAATAGAAAGGGCACCACCAAATGGGATCTCCAGGTATATGACAGAACATGCAAAAAAGGGGGGAAGTATACCAAAAATTGGGATCACCAACACAATAATATAAGTAAAAAACTGGTTTTTATTATAACATTATCTCAAAAACAAACTGTGGACATAGCACGGCTCCAGGGACAGGCAGGAGCACACAAACAGACAATTAAAAGCATTTAAAAAGCCAGAATGGCAAAAATCCCCAACACGCCAGCCTCCAAAGGTTATAACAATATGAAATGATACCCCTCACAAGGTAAATAAACCCCGCAGACAGTGTATTACAGGTGACAATGCTCCGGATGTATCCCATATAATAAAGGGAACCAAGGGGAACCTATCAGCTATACCTTATAAGTAAACTCTACAGACAATATATTGCAGATGACAATGCTCAGGATATATCCAATATAGTGAAAGGAGCCAGTGGAACCTATCAGCTATACCTTATAGAGTGTCATATACCTATTAATAGTAACCACATAAATGAGAGGGTTAACTGGTGTAACTCATGAGGTATACAAGTACAAAAATGTGGCTAATGTACCCAAGTTATGCATCTAGAGGAGAGGATTAGATCGTATATTGGTCATGCTATGTTATAATAGCAGACCGTAATCACAAACCCCTGATGCAAAATGAGCAGTCACCTAGAAATATATGACAAAATTCATATCAGTGCAGAGTCTGAAGCAGGTGTAAGGGTAACCTGAATAATCAGTCAGATAGACAAGGAACCATACTTACACCTGACAGACCTGCAGCAATACCAGGGAAAGTGAGGAGGGTAAGTGCATAATAAGAGGTAGGTGGCGTGTGTCCCCACGCGTATCGCCACCGCACGTGTGGCTTCCTCAGGGGAGAGAAAATGCACCATAAATCACCAAGTGTGCTATATATATATATGTAAGGGTGTAAGTAATTACTCACCAGTCTGTGAGTCATGGAAATCTAGCGACGGCCGCCGCCATCTTGGATACGTCACATGACACGCAAAGCCACAACCCACTAACAATCTGCGCATGCGCGGGTATACCCGATGTTACTCAATAAGAGTAACAACTTTTGTGAATTGCCCTAGTGTAACAGCAGCGTAAAGCGAGCTGAAGCGCAAACAATGAAAGCTACAATATCATAGAAGCAGAAATTGACAGATAGCTAGATGGAAATAACCTTAAACAGTAAAATGTTTATAGCATCAACAAGTAACGCGCATTAAACATAAAATGGCCAAAAATAGCCGACCTATAAGAGGGGAAATAATAAATTTGGCTTCTTTAATGCCTGGTTAACCAGATTAGAGAAAAAGAAGCGTCAAATTTATATAACACCCCCTAAGGGATTGAGCAGCGAAGGGGCCAAATATCCCAATACATGTGTTCAAAATCAGGGAAACCAAGATCAGGTTGAACATAGGGCACCCCCAAATATCAGAGCAGTCAAAAAAGAAAAATGATAAATATATATATATATCAAAGAGGAAATCTCTCAGACCCCTGATCCTTAGACCAAAAAATATATATATTCCTCCTTCTTTCCACCAAACAATAAGCATAATATCTTCTTGATGATGATGGTAAGAAAATTCCTTTTACCGGACGACTTTTATCGCAGGCCACTCCCTCTTTTAGTCTTTGCCCGGCCATTCACATCTTTTTCAATAAGATGTGTAAGGATCTGGAAAAATTGAAACTGGATAACAACAAAAATAATAATTTGACTACAGAGGAGAGACACATCTTATCCAGGCTTAAGGACAACAAGGATTTCCTCATAAAGGAGGCTGACAAGGGAGGGAATGTGGTGTTATGGCCAGTGGACATGTACATAAGGGAGGCAAAAAGACAATTACTGAATCGTGATTGTTACGTGATATTACCTTCTGATCCCACCAGTATTTTTAAAAAAAATCTTGACAGATTACTGTCTACGGCCCACACACAGAACATCATTTCCCTCAAGGAGAGGAATTTTTTGACTACCAAAAACCCGATAACACCCACCTTCTATATGTTGCCTAAAATTCATAAGGGACGCCCAGAACCTCCTGGTAGACCAATTGTTTCAGGCATTGGCGGTCTATTTGAGAGACCCTGTATCTATGTGGACTTTTATCTTCAATCACTGGCACAGTCCTCCCCTTCGTATGTACGTGACTCCTCCCATTTAATAGAACAACTGGCTACGGTTACTATTCCATCGAATACTCTAATCGCAACATTGGACGTAGAATCTCTCTACACTTCTATTCGCCATGATCTGGGATTACATGCAGTATCAGTGTATCTTGATCGCCAAACAACAGGGAATAGGAGACATGATTCTTTTATTTTAGACCTTTTACATATGATACTGGACAAGAATTATTTTGTATTTGATAGGGCATACTATCGACAGACGTCTGGGACCGCGATGGGGGCGTGCTGTGCACCACCCTATGCTAACATCTTTTTGGGGTGGTGGGAGGAGACACAGGTCTATACCCTGGATCACTTTAAGACCTCTGTGATCCAGTGGTATAGATACATTGATGACATTCTTTTTCTCTGGTCCGGCACATTGGAAGATTGTGAGAATTTCATCTCGACCCTCAATGTGAATACTCTAAATATTAAACTCACCTCGACAATATCTTGTAATATGGTTGAATTTTTAGATCTCAGAATCTCGCTAGATGACAACAGGTTAAGAACGTCACTTTTTCGGAAACCAACAGCCACCAACAGCTTATTACACTACAAGAGCTTCCACCCTACGCATGTCAAAAATGGCATCCCCAAGGGTCAATTCATTAGGCTCAAAAGAAATTGTAGTAGTCAGACTGATTTTGAATTCCATGCTTTTGATTTGTCTAACAGACTACGCAAAAGGGGCTATCCGAAAAAGGTGATATCCAGCGCACTGCAGGCATGCAGATCAACTTCACGGGAAACTCTTCTCCATCCAAAGACCCGCAATATCAAGTCATCAGTGAGTATGATTACACCTTACAATAATCAGTGGCATGACCTTTATCGGCTTTTCCAGAACAACTGGGATATCCTCAGAAGCGATAAGAAATTACATCCTTTTATCGAGGATAAACCAAGACTTGTCGCTAGGAAGGCACAGAACCTGAGGGATGTCCTCTCGAGGAGTCATTTTCAGAGACCCACCTACAATCTAGGGACTGGGACGAGATTGAGGGGGACATTTCCGTGCGGGGCCTGTACGATCTGTCCTTACATGGTGGCTGATGATAATATCTCCTTACCTATTTTTCCTGGACAGATTTCTTGCAGAAAATATTACAACTGCCGTTCCAAGAACGTGATCTATCTCTTGATCTGCGACTGTCCGAAAATTTATGTGGGACAAACGACACAAGAGGTAAGGAGAAGGGTCCAACAGCACCTGTCCAACATCAATACAGCGTCTGCGGATCAGATTAAGGGCAAAACCCTGTCTTCCGTGGCCTCTCATTTTTTAACAAAACATGTGGGACATCGTGTAAATTTGAGAGTATTCATCGTGGACGCAGTCAGCCAAAATATTAGGGGTGGCAACCGCACGAATGAGTTACTGAAAAAGGAATCCAGATGGATCTACACTCTGAAGAGTGTGGCACCACATGGCCTAAATGAGGATTTACTCTATACCGGATTTTACAAGACCATGTAGGCTGCCCCGAATATTTCTTTTCCATCTGGTGGTCTGTAATCCTTTACATTTTTCTGTGTTTTCCTCTTCCACTGTAGGCCTCTATCATCATTGGAACCAAGGTGTTTGGAGTCCCCACTTGGCTTTTCATTGCTGGACCAAGAAACGCAGGAATATTCCTTTTAGCCGGACTGGGCTTCAATGTAGCTCCATTTGGACTTTGCATGTGAAAATGCGGGTCCCTTGTATCTACCCTTATCTGGATCCTTCGTGTTTCATCTTGAAGTTATGGACTGGACTCTTGTCAGCGTTTGCATGATATGGATCAGAATATTGGACATTTTTTGTGAACCCTTGGATCCGGCTTATTTGGAGGATCTTATAGGATTTGGGGCGTTCTATGACCTTAGGATTACCTAGGGATCTAGGTTATTATAGCTGAAGTCTGTGTTAAGGGATATAGCCATGTCTAAGTTCTCTTTGAACCATTTGCCCCCCCTATCAGCTTTATTCAAGAAGATATTATGCTTATTGTTTGGTGGAAAGAAGGAGGAATATATATATTTTTTGGTCTAAGGATCAGGGGTCTGAGAGATTTCCTCTTTGATATATATATATATATTTATCATTTTTCTTTTTTGACTGCTCTGATATTTGGGGGTGCCCTATGTTCAACCTGATCTTGGTTTCCCTGATTTTGAACACATGTATTGGGATATTTGGCCCCTTCGCTGCTCAATCCCTTAGGGGGTGTTATATAAATTTGACGCTTCTTTTTCTCTAATCTGGTTAACCAGGCATTAAAGAAGCCAAATTTATTATTTCCCCTCTTATAGGTCGGCTATTTTTGGCCATTTTATGTTTAATGCGCGTTACTTGTTGATGCTATAAACATTTTACTGTTTAAGGTTATTTCCATCTAGCTATCTGTCAATTTCTGCTTCTATGATATTGTAGCTTTCATTGTTTGCGCTTCAGCTCGCTTTACGCTGCTGTTACACTAGGGCAATTCACAAAAGTTGTTACTCTTATTGAGTAACATCGGGTATACCCGCGCATGCGCAGATTGTTAGTGGGTTGTGGCTTTGCGTGTCATGTGACGTATCCAAGATGGCGGCGGCCGTCGCTAGATTTCCATGACTCACAGACTGGTGAGTAATTACTTACACCCTTACATATATATATATAGCACACTTGGTGATTTATGGTGCATTTTCTCTCCCCTGAGGAAGCCACACGTGCGGTGGCGATACGCGTGGGGACACACGCCACCTACCTCTTATTATGCACTTACCCTCCTCACTTTCCCTGGTATTGCTGCAGGTCTGTCAGGTGTAAGTATGGTTCCTTGTCTATCTGACTGATTATTCAGGTTACCCTTACACCTGCTTCAGACTCTGCACTGATATGAATTTTGTCATATATTTCTAGGTGACTGCTCATTTTGCATCAGGGGTTTGTGATTACGGTCTGCTATTATAACATAGCATGACCAATATACGATCTAATCCTCTCCTCTAGATGCATAACTTGGGTACATTAGCCACATTTTTGTACTTGTATACCTCATGAGTTACACCAGTTAACCCTCTCATTTATGTGGTTACTATTAATAGGTATATGACACTCTATAAGGTATAGCTGATAGGTTCCACTGGCTCCTTTCACTATATTGGATATATCCTGAGCATTGTCATCTGCAATATATTGTCTGTAGAGTTTACTTATAAGGTATAGCTGATAGGTTCCCCTTGGTTCCCTTTATTATATGGGATACATCCGGAGCATTGTCACCTGTAATACACTGTCTGCGGGGTTTATTTACCTTGTGAGGGGTATCATTTCATATTGTTATAACCTTTGGAGGCTGGCGTGTTGGGGATTTTTGCCATTCTGGCTTTTTAAATGCTTTTAATTGTCTGTTTGTGTGCTCCTGCCTGTCCCTGGAGCCGTGCTATGTCCACAGTTTGTTTTTGAGATAATGTTATAATAAAAACCAGTTTTTTACTTATATTATTGTGTTGGTGATCCCAATTTTTGGTATACTTCCCCCCTTTTTTGCATGTTCTGTCATATACCTGGAGATCCCATTTGGTGGTGCCCTTTCTATTCCCTTTTGTCATTACTTATCCTGTACTGATCCTGAGTTACATCCTGTATTATACCCCAGAGCTGCACTCACTATTCTGCTGGTGCAATCACTGTGTATATACATTACATTTCTTATCCTGCACTGATCCTGAGATACAGCCTGTATTATCCTCCAGAGCTGCACTCACTATTCTGCTGGTGCTGCAGTCACTGTGTGCATACATTACATTACTTATCCTGTACTGATCCTGAGTTACATCCTGTATTATACTCCAGAGCTGCACTCACTATTCTGCTGGTGCAGTCACTGTGTACATACATTACATTACTTATCCTGTATTGATCCTGAGATATATCCTGCATTATTCTCCAGAGCTGCACTCACTATTCTGCTGGTGCAGTCACTGTGTACATACATTACATTACTGATACTGAGTGATAACATCAGGGATGTATTTGTAAACAATGACAATGAGCAGAATGGTGAATGCAGCTTTATACAGGCTCTAGTTATTGCCATTGGGGATAAAACAAACAAACAAACAAACAAGTGATCATAATTCTTTTTTTGCCCCAGAAGTAAAAGCAGTTGTGTCTGTAGCTGCATATGGCAATGAGCCCTGGAGCGGAGCAGGATGATGGAGGATCAGTGTTTGCTGCTGGTTGTCTCTTGTAAGGTGGTGGCTCCGAATTGGCCGTCACTTGCCCCTTATGCCAGGGCTATAGAATGAGAAAATGATCTACATGAAGACATTAGGTTTCATAGCAATAAAGCGTTAATGCTGATCTTCACAGTGCGTCCGTGTGATGGGATCATCAGGCCTGCGAGATCCTCTAGATCTTCTGCATTAGAAACCATAAGTACCGTACTCCAATAATCCATATGCAGGGTGACCTCTGCCCGACCCTCCTCATGTGCGCCATGAATTTTGCACACGTTGCTGGATTCCCCGCGCTCGCTGCGTACATTGGACTTCCAACATGGCTTATTTATTGAAAACATCAATTTTGTAGCTCAGTTCCCCACTATGCCCATATCCACCGTGCCTTTATGAGGAGAATTATGCTTTGTCTGCCCCCTGGATTCACTTTGTATATTGTACAGGAATCTGATCTACTTGTCCTCTCAGAAATTGCGGAAAAAAAAAGAAAAATACAACAAAATTTGCAAAATCTATGAACAAAGCTCAGCAAAGGAATACAGCTCACAAATAGACTTTCCAAGAACAGCTCAGCCACTGTGCACACACATCTCCTATCCTGTATTATACTCCAGAGCTGCACTCACTATTCTGCTGGTGCAGTCACTGTGTACATACATTACATTACTGATCCTGATCCTGAGCTACATCCTGTATTATACTCCAGAGCTGCACTCACTACTCTGCAGTCACTGCTCCTTTTGTGCCTCCCCTATCTCCTCATAGACTGTAAGCTTACGAGCAGGGCCCTCACTCCTCTTGGTATCTGAATTTTGTTATTTTTGTATTGTCTCATATTATCTGTACATGTCCCCTCTGAATTGTAAAGCGCTGCGGAATATGTTGGCGCTATAGAAATAAAAATTATTATTAAAAATTATTATTACATGACCCAGCACTGATACTGAGTTACATCCTGTATTATACTCCAGAGCTGCACTCACTATTCTGCTGGTGCAGTCACTGTGTACATACATTACATTACTTATCCTGTACTGATCCTGAGTTACCTCCTGTATTATACTCCAGAGCTGCACTCACTATTCTGCTGGTGCAGTCACTGTGTACATACATTACTGATCCTGTACTGATCCTGAGTTACATCCTGTATTATACTCCAGAGCTGCACTCACTATTCTGCTGGTACAGTCACTGTGTACATACATTACATTACTTATCCTGTACTGACCCTTAGTTACATCTTGTATTATACTCCAGAGCAGCACTCACTATTCTGCTGGTGCAGTCACTGTGTATGTGCCGCCCCCGTGCCAGTAGCCGAACTGCTCAGATCCAGATCCGCAGTGGCTCGAGGGGTGTCTGGAACCCCGGGGTCGTGTGGCCACTCCAATGAAGGAGTTATTTACAGGGGATTGGGTTTAAAGTTTGTGACGCCATCCGTGGTGTGTGGTAATGTGGAGTACCACGGCTGCAGTTGGGAGTACCCGGGGGCGATGGAATAGGGCAGTCAGGTGTTAGAACCCTCCACGGGTAGGGGGGGATACCCCGGGACTCAGTGATGGTGGGAAAGTGCCGTTGGATGCGAAGGGGGTCACTTTCGTACTCACTCAGTCCAGTAAACTGACACCGACAACGGGATAAACCAAAGTTCTGTACACCGCTGCCACTGAGGGGAGCTTAGTTCGGGTCCTGTCCCCAATGGTGCTGCCTGGTGATCCGTGACCTGCCTCCTGGCAGTAAGTTCACTTCTCTGTTGGTCCCGGTAGTATGGAGCTAGTCGGGTCGCGCTCCCCAGTATGGCTAAGTGTGGGAGCTTGCTCTCAGGGTTCATGCTTGTGATTTTCAGGACCGTTTTTGTGGAAAGTCCTATCCCTCTCGTTGCGCTAGTGCCCCGTATTTGGAGCGGGTGGAGAGCGGATCTTGAAGCCTCCGTTCTCGTCAGGCGAATTGTCAGGTTGCCTGAAGCTACTCCCTGACCTAGGGTCCACGTACCCCGTTGTGCCCTGGTCCCAGCCCGGTGATGGTACAAGGCCGCCGGCTGTCCTCCTCGACATTTTTGTGCCCCTTGTCACGATCCCCTGCGACCGGAGGTCCAGCTCCTACTAGGCCCAGACCAACGTCTGCTACCTAGGTGTCTCCAAGGAGCCCGTCTCCTGACCTCCTCTCTCCTTCACTTCCCACACTCAACCCTCGACTCACTGACTGACACTTCTGACCTCCCCTTACCTACCCCCCAAGTGGGCGACCCTATTCCACTCAGGCCGGCCATTGGTGTGTCTGGTGGGTGTGGTGCAGAGTGTACCTTAGGACTTTAATCAGCTGATGTAGGTGTACTGCCCTGAGAGGGGCCCGGCTGCTTCTTCCGCTTGCTCGGGCCGAGCCGCTCGAGGTCCGGGCTCGGGTTGTCGGTGGCACGAGCGCCTCCGGACCGGGGGCCACGTCGCTCCGTTAAGGGGAGAGGCAGTGGGGTGGGACGAGGCGCGCAGCCGGGCGGGCCGCGTTGTCGTCCTACGGGTCGTGACGCCACCCACGGGTCATGGTGACGGGATGCACCACCGCTGCGGCTGGAGTGCAGGTGGGCTCGTCCGGGATCGGTGTTGCGGCCGCAGCCTAGATGTTAGCCCCTCCGTGGGTAGGGGCGGTGTGTCCCGGGGCCCGGTGGGGAAGAAGGGGAGATGGCGGAGGTGTTGTTGTCGGGGTGCAGGGTGCCGTGCTGCGGTGCAGTGTCGTGCCCGGATGGCACTGGTGTACTCACGATTAATTCACACTCAGAGTCACTGGCAAACCAGAGTTCAGGTATGGTCGGGTCCCGCAGCCGGCTGCTAGTGTCCCCCGTGAGGTTGATGGTGGCCCCTTTCCCTTGCACCTCTTGTGTGGTTTTTCGGCTCCCCTGCCTGGACAGTAGTAGCCCGCTCCCTGGCGTTGAGCTGCCGGAGGAGCCCTCCGTTGCCCGCAGGCGCTGGCCCGTCGGGTGTTTGGCCCTTGGCGGTGGCACTCACCCGGAATCGATGGTCTTTTGCCTTCTTTCGGGACTTTGCATGTGGATGAACCCGTGAGGTCCAGCCAGCAATCAGTCAATTTGCCTAAACTCAGTGGCTTCTAAGCTAGGACGGGGTCTAAGTACCTGGTTTCTGGTGCTCCGGTACACGGTTGACTCCCCGGTTCAGGGCCGGCGGCTCCAACCCTGGCCCGTTCCCTACGGTTCCGCCGGTTGCTGTACCGGTACTCCTGCAGACGGCCACCCAGGCTCCTACCCGGGTCCCTGACAGCTCTGCAACTCAACTCTACTGTGTGTATTTCCTGCCTCAGGACAGTAGTCTCCTCGGTGGGCGTGTCTTTCCGCCTGACTCCGCCCACTTGGTGTGCCCTACTGGCCCTGAGGGAGGCATCAGGTCTCCCTTTCGGGTGACGGGTGTGTCCTCACAGGGGGTGGGGGTTTGTGTGTAATGTGGTAGGTGTTATTACCTGCTGTCACCCCTGGGGTCCAGGGCGTCACATAGGCAACACCATGTAGTTGGGGACCCACAACCAAGGAGGAGGCGGATACTGCACGGGAAGGCAGATTGTGCAATATCCTGTGACGACCTGATAGGCCAGGGGCGTCACATGTACATACATTAGAATACTGATCCTCAGTTACGTCCTGTGTTATTGACCCTTTCAGGTGCACAGTTACATTGTATGTGGTGTATGTGTCATCAAGCTTACTGTGCACAGACAGGTGTCAGACAGATAGTTGTCAGATAAAGGAGTAAAGGCCGCTTTACACGCTGCGATATCGTGACCGATATCGCTACCGTGCGTACCCGCCCCCATCGGTTGTGCGACACGGGCAAATCGCTGCCCGTGTTGCACAATATCGCTACCACCCGTCACACTACTTACCTGCCTACTGATGTCGCTGTGACCGGCGAAACGCCTCCTTTCTAAGGGGTCGGTTCGTTCAGCGTCACAGCGACGTCACAACAGCGTCACCGAACCGCCGCCCAATAGAAACGTAGGGGCGGAGATGAGCGGGACGTAACATCCCGCCCACCTCCTTCCTTCCTCATTGGCGGTGGACGCTGGTAAAGAGATGTTCCTCGTTCCTGCGGTGTCACACGTAGCGATGTGTGCTGCCGCAGGAACGAGGAACAACTTCGTACATCGAGCAGCAGCGATATTCGAGAATAGGGGGGATGTCAACGATGAGCGATTTTGACTGTTTTTGCGACGATTCAAAATCGCTCATAGGTGTCACACGCAACGACATCGCTAACACGGCCGGATGTGCGTCACAAAATCCGTGACCCCAACGAGATCGCTTGAGCGATGTCACCGTGTGTAAAGCGGCCTTAACTTTATAACTCCTGGGATCTAATTAAAATGTATAACAGGGCCCCAATCTTCCAAACACCCCAAGGGCCCAAGTGCACCTTCTGCCTCTTCTACCTTTTCTGCCCCTGGTTCCTCTATAAATGTATGATTGCAGCCATAGTGTTTCATGCTGACCTATGAGGATTACATCTGTTCTTGGGAAAGCTGGGTGAGCGTTATCAGCATCTGTAATTCTTTTTTGGGTCTCCCTCTCCATACAGTAAATGTCTTCCGGCGCAGACTTTCTAGGGAATTTCTTCCCATACAATATGTAATGTCCATAGATCTCTACAGAGTCCACACATGAATTTCAAATGGGTTTTTATCCTGCGGTGAATGGAAGCAACAGAACAATTCATTCCGCCCCGTCACCCTCCTACAGGGACTCTCATCAATGCAATGTATCAGCCATGCGGACAAGTAGTATTTTTACAGGGAGACACTTTCTCAATCAGATCCATGCAGCCCGAGCCTCTATTATGGTAAATTATGCAGACTTGATTTATACGTGGTGCGAGCGGCGCAGGTCCCACCAGACACAGGGAAAAGGAAAGAACGAGAGAGGTAAGAAGGAAAAAGGAGATATCTGAGAACAGCAAAACATACAAAAAAATCTAATAGTCCCAGAGACAAAACTAAGGAGATCACCCTAATCCATGAAAAAAGGATGACGGCAACATGATGGGCTTTCTGGCCAGTAATATAGCAGTTATAATCTTGTACATAGTGGCAGTATTATAGTAGTTATATTCATGTACATAGGAGGCAGTATTATAGTAATTATATTCTTGTACATAGGAGCAGTATTATAGTAGTTATATTCATGTACATAGAGGCAGTATTATAGTAATTATATTCTTGTACATAGGAGCAGTATTATAGTAGTTATATTCTTGTACAGAGGGGGCAGTATTATAATAGTTATATTCTTGTACATAGGAGCAGTATTATAGTAGTTAAATTCTTGTACAGAGAGGGCAGTATTATAGTAGTTATATTCTTGTACATAGGAGCAGTATTATAGTAGTTATATTCTTGTACAGAGGGGGCAGTATTATAATAGTTATATTCTTGTACATAGGAGCAGTATTATAGTAGTTAAATTCTTGTACAGAGAGGGCAGTATTATAGTAGTTATATTCTTGTACATAGGAGCAGTATTATAGTACTTATATTCTTGTACATAGGGGCAGTATTATAATAGTTATATTCTTGTACATAGGAGCAGTATTATTTATAGTACTTATATTCTTGTACATAAGGGCAGTATTATAGTAGTTATATTCTTGTACATAGGGACAGTATTATAGTAGTTATATTCTTGTACATAGGAGCAGTATTATAGTAGTTATATTCTTGTACATAGGAGCAGTATTATAGTAGTTATATTCTTGTACATAGGGACAGTATTATAGTAGTTATATTCTTGTACATAGGAGCAGTATTATAGTAGTTATATTCTTGTACATAGGGGCAGTATTATAGTAGGTAAATTCTTGTACAGAGGGGGCAGTATTATAGTAGTTATATTCTTATACATAGGAGCAGTATTATAGTACTTATATTCTTGTACATAAGGGCAGTATTATAGTAGTTATATTCTTGTACATAGGGACAGTATTATAGTAGTTATATTCTTGTACATAGGAGCAGTATTATAGTAATTATATTCTTGTACATAGGGACAGTATTATAGTAGTTATATTCTTGTACATAGGAGCAGTATTATAGTAATTATATTCTTGTACATAGGAGCAGTATTATAGTAATTATATTCTTGTACACAGGGGGCAGTATTATAGTAGTTATATTCTTGTACATAGGAGCAGTATTATAGTACTTATATTCTTGTACATAAGGGCAGTATTATAGTAGTTATATTCTTGTACATAGGGGCAGTATTATTTATAGTACTTATATTCTTGTACATAAGGGCAGTATTATAGTAGTTATATTCTTGTACATAGGGACAGTATTATAGTAGTTATATTCTTGTACATAGGAGCAGTATTATAGTAATTATATTCTTGTACATAGGAGCAGTATTATAGTAGTTATATTCTTGTACATAGGGGGCAGTATTATAGTAGTTATATTCTTGTACATAGGGGCAGTATTATAGTACTTATATTCTTGTACATAAGGGCAGTATTATAGTAGTTATATTCTTGTACATAGGGGCAGTATTATAGTACTTATATTCTTGTACATAGGGGCAGTATTATAACAGTTATATTCTTGTACATAGGGGGCAGTATTATAGTAGTTATATTCTTGTACATAGGGGGCAGTATTATAGTAGTTATATTCTTGTACATAGGGGCAGTATTATAGTACTTATATTCTTGTACATAAGGGCAGTATTATAGTAGTTATATTCTTGTACATAGGGGCAGTATTATAGTACTTATATTCTTGTACATAGGGGCAGTATTATAACAGTTATATTCTTGTACACACAGTCTGTATACAGGCATAATATACAGTATGTATATAATACGTTTCTCAATTTCCTTCTCGGCTCCTCTCCTCGTTCTACCCTTTCTATAGCATTACACATTCCTGCTGTAGGTGTAGGGATTAATGGTATAATATATTTCGGTATATAGTGACAGGAGCAGCGCGTTTACCCTCCGATAACACTACAAATCTGTTAATTGTGTGGCTGGTTGTAAAGCTTGCGGTGCCTGAGATTGCTCATCCTCTGCTCTTTATCAGAGGGATAGGTGGTAATTTCCTTGTTGAATTGCGTCTCATTAAGAGCTGCCTGTTGTGTTCATGTTAAATTAGATGGTTTCCATTCCAGAAAAGTGTTTCTCCAAACTCTTGGAGATTCTTATTTTTGGCAGCAGATGCAGATGTGTCAGCGGCAGCTTTAGACGGGGAATTAATGGCGAGTTTTGTTTTAAAGCTGTAACATTTTCATCTTGGCCATTATCAATCACCTTAATGGCATCGTCTCATCTGTCAATATCACTTTCTGCAGAAGTCGCAACCCAAGGTAGTTATCAAGACGTCCCACATACTCGTTTTCTTAAACACTTTGTGCTGCTGAATAACCGGCTCTCAGAATAGACTTCCACATATCTCCATTCCACTCCCACCAATCGCATGAACTGGTTTGGGATTAGGGAACAGGTGTTAAAGTCGCCGAGGGGCGGCGAGCGTCCGGGGGTGGACCCACTGGGCCGTACACCAGACCCCCTGGAGGAGCCAACCTGGAGCTAACCCCTATACCGGGATTGTCAGGCGCAGCCCCAGGGGGCCTAAATGCATGACAGCCAGGACCAGTGAAGTCGGCTCTGACGGACTGGTGAGTCTCTGATGTCCGGTAAGCATGTGCTCAGATGTGGCAGCATAAATATGAAGACGTGGTGGCACAGAGGTGGTAACTTGCACGTGGTGGCAAGGAGGTGGTAACTCGGACATGGCAGCATGGAGGTGGTAACTCAGATGTGGCAGCACGGAGATGGTAACTCGGACGTGGCAGCACGGAGGTGGTAACTCGGACGTGGCAGCACGGAGGTGGTAACTCAGATGTGGCAGCACGGAGATGGTAACTCGGACGTGGCAGCACGGAGATGGTAACTCGGACGTGGCAGCACGGAGGTGGTAACTCGGACGTGGCAGCACGGAGGTGGTAACTGTGATGTGGCAGCACAGAGGTGGTAACTGTGATGTGGCAGCACAGAGGTGGTAACTTCCACGTGGTGGCACAGAGGTGGTAACTCTGACGTGGCAGCACAGAGGTGGTAACTGTGACGTGGCAGCACAGAGGTGGTAACTGTGATGTGGCAGCATGGAAGTGGTAATTCGTACGTGGCAGCACGGACGTGCTAACTCAGGTGGCAGCATGGAGGTGGTGGCAGCAAGCAGACTCTAAGAAAAAACACAGGTTAGTGGAACAAGACACTGGTACTAGGATACGAAACACTGAACTAGACACAGTAGACGGTAAGGGACCTGAGAACTAGCAACGCACTAAGGATAGGCAACATTGCTCAGGCGCCTTCCCTAAGGGAAGGCAGGCTTAAGTACCTCAGGGTAATATTTGACCTCAAGGGTCACTTCCGGGTAATGGAACGTCGGCCCTTTAAGAAAGGGGATGTGGTCACGCAGGCACCCTATGGGCATTCCCAGAAGGCTAGCATGTTGCCTGGAAGCTGGGGGGTCTGTGGCAGACCCCAGGGCAGGAACAGGGCAGGTGAGGAGAACAGCGCCGCGGCCTGTGAGCATGGCGGGGTGCCGCGCCGGGACCAGTCACTACAACAGGTTAGGGCTTAATCACCTATTTTGGGGGTCCAAGTGGTTGACTTGATACTAATCCTAATGTCTAGGAAAGCCTATGGATATGAAGACCATTGTCCATTATTAGGATGTGTGCCCATGATCACTGTTCACAGTGTGTTTCAGCTGCGTCCAAAACGCTGCATTGTACAGTACAAGCACAGTGGATGGGATTTCTAGAAACCCCATGCCCACTGTGCTTGTTTTTTTCCGTTGCAAAGACTGACCTGCGGTGCGTGTTTCCAGACCGCAGCATGTCATTAGTGAGTGAGTCCTGATCGTGGGCACATGCCCTTACATTGGTTACAGCTTGCCTTTGGGATAGGGGAACTCTAAAGGGAAGGGTGCACATACTTTTTGATAGGATTGTAATCAGTTAATACCTTATAGTGTTCCCATTATCAAAACTTACCACCTGTTTGGTCCCAAGAATGGGGGTCCCTAAGTCCCTTGTGTGAACAGAGTAGAGGTTGCGCATGCGCACAGCTGCAGTACCATAGAGAATGAACAGAATGGAGCGGTGATCACGCATGAACACGATTCCTCCGCTCAACCGGGACTTGTGGACACAAATTCTTATATATTCATTAGGTATCATGACATTGAGCCATCTCATCCCTCCAATATTTCCTACGAGATTGCAATTTTTGGAACCCCCAAAATTCACACCTCCCCGTAACAGATGACCATTTGTAGCCTGTGGCACCTGTTTACGTCCACTCACTGCTCCACTGGATTCTTACACTGGTGAGAGATAAGTAAAGGGAAAAAAAACCCTTCTCCCTCTCATTTCCCATTTGTCAATCAATGAGATAATAAAACCGCCATGTCAACACAAGCAAATAATATTAGTGAAATACCGTAATCTGCTCAGGGGACAGACAATCATTTCAATTGGAATATTTATCATCGTGTTAGCAAGAGATGTCTGAAGACCCGGCAGAGCTTAATAATATTATAATATGCCAATGTCAGGGTAAATAAGAAGTCTTAAAGGGAAAAATAACATTTTCTTATATATTATTACTTAGGCTGGACTATGGGCAAATCCTAAGAGGCATTTACCCCAGAGCCAGGTATTCTTCATCCTTGCTTCTAGGTCTGTGTCTATGTATGAACCGTTGTCTATGTCTTCTTTCTAGGCCCAAGGGTGTAATCTACTTTAGAAATGTGATTAATTGGTGTAAACGATACATTTGGGGCTGCCAGGCACTTAACTCACCATAGGGGGCGCTACAAGTATTAGATTGGACCCTTTACTGGACATCTTTCATTATTAATAATTGACCTTTGGTCGAGGGTAGAGAGAAGTAGAACATTAAAGGGAACGTGTCTTCAGAAAGAAACCTACACTGGAGATCAAAATTAGAGAACACCACCCAATTTCCTAAATGTTGCGGTCATTGTGTCGTCCGATGTGATTATATCCTAACATGAGGAAACTCGCAGGATTTTAAGATTATTTCGTAAATTGAATTTAATCTAAAGCACATAGATAAATGTAAAAGAACACAGATCAAAATTAGAGAACACTTTCAGATACATGCACGTTATTGGTGTTAATCTGGCACCTGGGGCTAATTTCCTTAATTATCTGACAAACCCCTATGTAACTGGCCACCTTAACTTTCCAGTTTGCCCTGACTTTGCAAAAATGGTGTGCTGTTCACAAGTGACTGAAACCCTCCAGCAGCAGGTTGTCCTGATGAAGGCCAAAGAGGTAACCCTATCAGCCATAGCAAGAGAAGTTGGTTGCTCCAAGCCTGTGATTTTGAGAATATTCCATCTTTACAACATCACAAATTCTTCCAAGTTCCCCAAGAAGGTTGGTAGCCCTCAAAATACAAACGCAAGAGAGGACAGGATAATGCGGAGAATCTCCATGGGTAATTGTTTCCACACTGTGCTGGAATTGCTCGCCAGTTCAGCACTGAACAGGATAAGGAGCTGTCCCTTCATACAGTGTCACGACGTTTAAGAGCATTTGGACTGAAAGCCCTCTCTGCTTTGACCAAACCTCTCATTAGCAGAAAGAATCACAAGGCTAGACTCACCTTTGGTGAGGATCATGTTGTGTGGACAGAGAAGTGTCCACAGTTCATTTTAGTGATGAAAGCAAGTTTAATTTATTTGGGTCTGATGGGAAACAATATGTTCATCAACAAACTGGGGAAAGACTAAACCCAAAGTGTGTTAAGAAGTCAGTGAAAGGTGGTGGGGGAAGTGTCCTGGTTTGGGGAATGTTTCAGGCAGCAGGAGTTGGAGCTCTCATACAGCTACATGGCAGAGAGAATACAAGTGTGGATCAGAACCTTCTTCACAACATGTGGCTCCTTACTTGTGTTTATCACTCAATCAGCCAGCAATTTCCATGCAGGACAATGCCCCCTATCAGCAAAACGGGGAAAGCAGTTCATTGAAACAGAAAAGATTGAAACAATGAAATGACCACAGCCCAGAGTCCTGATCTAAACACAATAGAAAACCTCTGGAAAATCCTTGGTGACAAAGTTATGGCCAAGAAACCCACAACAGTCAAAGAACTGTGGAAGAGACTGGAAGAAGAGTGGACCAAAATCCCACCAGAGCAGTGTGAGAGGCTAGTGATGTCCTGTGGCCGCAGATGTGCAGAAGTCATTCACAGCGACGGCCGGTGCACGTCCTACTGATTGTGACTGTTGTTACCTGCAGAACATTTACTGATAATATTTCTCTGTGCTACACTCATTGCTGTTCTCTAATTATCATCATCACATTTTGAGCAAAATAAAGGTTTAATGTTGATAAACTTTGGATCTGTTATAAACCCTGTTCTAGTGGCATGGTCACCCCTTACACAAAACCGGAGCATGGTCATCAATGTAGATTACATTATTTCGGAAAAAAGCAAGTGATCTTACATTGTCCTCTAATTTTGAGTGTATTGTTATAAGCAGTATATTGTAGAAATGCTTTTCAAATAAAAATGGATAGGTTTTAAAACTTTTTTATAAAACTTCCTGATCTGTTTGTCCGCAGTCTAATCATTACAGGCAGGATTGCAAAGAAAAGTAACATATCTATATACAGTAGATAACACAGGATCCACCATTCACAATAGGTGATATCACAGCTCACCTCCTCCTCCTGTTCAATGACTGATAACACCTCTATGTATAGCAGATAACACATGATCCACCATTCACAATAGGTGATATCACAGTTCACCTCCTCCTCCTGTACAATGACTGATAACACCTCTATATATAGTAGATAACACAGGAACATCCATTCACAGTAGGTGATGTCACAGCTCATCTCCTCCTCATGTGCAATGACTGATAACACCTTTATATACAGTAGATAACACAGGATCCACCATTCACAATAGATGATGTCACAGCTCACCTCCTCCTGTTCAATTACTGATAACATCTCTATATACAGTAGATAACACACAATCCACCATTCATAATAGGTGAAGATACAGCCGAGGACAGACCTATCATTGGTGTACCATGTGCCCAAGAGATGAGGGGGCCCATTTCTACCTCCAAGGCAGGTGTAATTTTGCATTTTTATAAGTTTTTGGGCTGCAAAGAGCCCATATGTAGTTTTTGCACAGGGCCCGTTTCTGCCTGTCTCTGCCAATGGTCACAGCTCACCTCCTCCTCCTGTATAATCATTGATAACACCTCTATATATAGTAGATAACATAGGATCCATCATTCATAATAGGTGATGTCACAACTCACCTTCTCCTCCTCCTCCTGCAATGACTGATAATACCTCTATAGACAGTAGTTAACACAGGATAAACCATTCACAATAGGTGAGGTGACAGGTCACCTCCTCCTCCAGTCCAATAACTGATAACATCTCTAAGAACAATAGACCACATAGGATCCACATTCATAATAAGTGATGTCAAAGGTCACCCCCTCCTCTTCTTGTATAATGACTGATAACACCTCTATATACAATAGAAAATACAGCATCCACCAATCACAGTGGGTGATTTGATAGCTCACCTCCTCCTGCTTCTGCACAATGACTGATAAAACTTCTATATACAGCTGATAGCACAGGATCCACCATTCACAATAGGTGATGTCACAGCTCACCTCCTCGTCCTGTACAATGACTGATAACACCTCTATATACTGCTGATAACACAGGATCCACCATTCACAATAGGAGATGTCACAGCTCACCACCTCCTCCTCCTGTCCTGTACTGATAACATCTCTAAGTACAATAGACCACATAGGATCCACATTCATAATAAGTGATGTCACAGCTCACCCCCTCCTCTTCTTGTATAATGACTGATAACACCTCTATATACAATAGAAAACTCAGGATCCACCAATCAGAGTGGGTGATTTGATAGCTCACCTCCTCCTCCTGTACAATGACTGATAACACCTCTATATACAGCTGATAGCACAGGATCCACCATTCACAATAGGTGATATCACAGCTCACCTCCTCCTCCTGTACAATGACTGATAACACCTCTATATTGTCAGGGCTGAGAGGACTGGTAAGCCCAGGAGGTGGATCCACTGGACCGAGTACGCCACCAGGTGGCAGAGTACACGGCAGCCGGAGCACTGACGTGGCCGGGACGGTTATAACCGGGTCAGCAGGATCACGGAGTTCTATGGGATAATGCAGGAAACAGGCACAGGTACCCGGTAGCAACAGACAAACAGTCACAGGAGAGAGCACAAGGGGACCTGAGCATCTAGCTCTAAAGACAAGCTAAAGGACACGTTGATCAGGCCACGCCCCTATGGAAAGGCAAGTCTTATATACCCAGCACAGCCTCATGTCATTTCCTGCTGCAGGTGTGCTGGGCCTATAAGACCAGGAGAGTGGGCGCGGCCCGGTCCTATACAGAATCCTGAGGCCAATACTCAAAGTCAGACTCCTGAGACCAGGAGCAGGACTCAGGGGAGCAGGAGCGGGAGCGGCAGCCATGACTGGTGGACACATGGATTGGATCAGTGGGTAAGGAGTGGCGCTGGGACACGGGGAGCGTGACATATATACAGCTGATAGCACAGGATCCACCATTCACAATAGGGGATGTCACAGCTCACCTCCACACCTCCTGTCCAATAACTCATAACACCTCTATATACAGTAGATAACACAGAATAAACCATTGACAATAGGTGATGTCACAGCTCACCTCCTTTCCAATAACTGATAACATCTCTAAGTACAATAGACCACATAGGATCCACATTCATAACAAGTGATGTCACAGCTCACCCCCTCCTCTTGTATAATGACTGATAACACCTCACAATAGGGGACGTCACAGCTCACCTCCTGCTCCTGTACAATGACTAATAACACCTGTATATAGAATACATAACACCAGATAAAGCATTCACAAAAGGGGATGTCACAGCTCACCTCCTCCTCCTGTACAATGACTAATAACACCTGTATATAGAGTACATAACACCAGATAATGCATTCACAATAGGGGATGTCACAGCTCACCTCCTCCTCCTGTACAATGACTAATAACACCCGAATATAGAGTACATAACACCAGATAATGCATTCACAAAAGGTGATGTCACAGCTCACCTCCTCCTGTACAATGACTAATAACACCTGTATATAGAGTACATAACACCAGATAAAGCATTCCCAATAGGTGATGTCACAGCTCACCTCCTCCTGCTGTACAATGACTGATAACATCTCTATGTAAAGTAGATAACACAGGATAAACTATTCACAATACGTGATGTCACAGCTCACCTCCTCCTCCTCCTGTACAAAAGCAGGTAGCACCTCCTATAAACAGTAGATAGTGCAGCCATATTCTTGTATCCTTATAATTAAACATAATTAGATGATGTGACCCTGCGTGCCTCTGGAGATTTGTACACTATCGCTTTAACTGAGTGTGTTCCTGTGCACGTTTCTTTCCCCGGCTCGCGGTCATTCTGCTCTGTGCGGATACGAGTCGATCACAATCCACTTCAATTGGAGGATAATGAACAGGGGGACACGGTGGATGATTCCTGTCGCACGCACCGAGCTTCTGTCCGGAGGCTCACAAGAGTGTAAATACAGATATCGTTTTTTAGGGGCATAAGTTGCCCAAAATGGCAGAAGCATTAATCAGCATATTGATCTGCGCTCCTGATTATTTGTGCCGAACACTCATTAATCATATTCTATATCAGTGGTCAATTAACTTAACACTGAACTAATAGATCTTAAAGGGGTTAAAGCACCGTATATGCTCAGGTTATACAAAGTGTGCGGTGTATTGTTTTAAAATGGTTCTTTTATGTTTTATTTATATATATATTGATCTTAAAATGTCACTTTGTATACTGCTAGCGTCTATCCCCCATTATTGCTCAATACCCTCTATAGACAACACCTGTAATAGTGACATCTATTGAAGCATTCAAGAAAATGCTGCATAGGACTACCCCTATGTACAAGAATATAACTACTATAATACTGCCCCTATGTACAAGAATATAACTACTATAATACTGCCCCCTATGTACAAGAATATAACTACTATAATACTGCCCCCTATGTACAAGAATATAACTACTATAATACTGCCACCTATGTACAAGAATATAACTACTATAATACTGCTACCTATGTACAAGAATATAACTACTATAATACTACCCCTATGTACAAGACTAAAACTACTATAATACTGCCCCTATGTACAAGAGTATAACTACTATAATACTGCTACCTATGTACAAGAATATAACTACTATAATACTGCCCTATGTACAAAAATACAACTACTATAATACTGCTCCTATATACAAGAATATAACTACTATAATACTGCCCCCTATGTACAAGAATATAACTACTATAATACTGCCCCTATGTACAAGAATATAACTACTATAATACTACCCCTATGTACAAGAATATAACTACTATAATACTACCCCTATGTACAAGAATATAACTACTATAATACTGCCCCCTATGTACAAGAATATAACTACTATAATACTGCCCCCTATGTACAAGAATATAACTACTATAATACTGCTACCTATGTACAAGAATATAACTACTATAATACTACCCCTATGTACAAGACTAAACCTACTATAATACTGCCCCTATGTACAAGAATATAACTACTATAATACTGCTACCTATGTACAAGAATATAACTACTATAATACTGCCCTATGTACAAAAATACAACTACTATAATACTGCTCCTATATACAAGAATATAACTACTATAATACTGCCCCCTATGTACAAGAATATAACTACTATAATACTGCCCCTATGTACAAGAATATAACTACTATAATACTACCCCTATGTACAAGAATATAACTACTATAATACTACCCCTATGTACAAGAATATAACTACTATAATACTGCCCCCTATGTACAAGAATATAACTACTATAATACTGCCCCCTATGTACAAGAATATAACTACTATAATACTGTCTCCTATGTACAAGAATATAACTACTATAATACTGTCTCCTATGTACAAGAATATAACTACTTTAATACTGCTACCTATGTACAAGAATATAACTACTATAATACTGTCTCCTATGTACAAGAATATAACTACTATAATACTGCTACCTATGTACAAGAATATAACTACTATAATACTACCCCTATGTACAAGACTAAAACTACTATAATACTGCCCCTATGTACAAGAATATAACTACTATAATACTGCTACCTATGTACAAGAATATAACTACTATAATACTGCCCCTATGTACAAGAATATAACTACTATAATACTGCTACCTATGTACAAGAATATAACTACTATAATACTGTCCCTATGTACAAAAATACAACTACTATAATACTGCTCCTATATACAAGAATATAACTACTATAATACTGCCCCTATGTACAGGAATATAACTACTATAATACTGCCCCTATGTACAAGAATATAACTACTATAATACTGCCCCTATGTACAAGAATATAACTACTATAATACTACCCCTATGTACAAGAATATAACTACTATAATACTGCCCCCTATGTACAAGAATATAACTACTATAATACTGCCTCTATATACAAGAATATAACTACTATAATACTGCCCCTATGTACATGAATATAACTACTATAATACTGCCCCTATGTACAAGAATATAACTACTATAATCCTGCTCCTATGTACAAGAATATAACTACTATAACACTACCCCTATGTACAAGAATATAACTACTATAACACTACTACCCCTATGTACAAGAATATAACTACTATAATACTGCCCCCTATGTACAAGAATATAACTACTATAATCCTGCTCCTATGTACAAGAATATAACTACTATAACACTACCCCTATGTACAAGAATATAACTACTATAATACTGCCCCCTATGTACAAGAATATAACTACTATAATACTGCCCCCTATGTACAAGAATATAACTACTATAATACTGCCCCCTATGTACAAGAATATAACTACTATAAGGCTATGTCCGCACGTTGCGTCGGTGTACCTGCAGTTTATTCTGCACGTTTTCCTTCCCTTGGTTTTTGACCAAATGGCTTTTGACCATTTTTTAGCGCTAAAAACGCATGCGTTTTTACCGCGTTTTTGGTGCGTTTTTAGCGCTTTTTACCTGCGTTTTCACCTGCGTTTCTGCAGATGCGTTTTTGAGATCAAGACACTGAGAAATAAAGTTGAATTAGTCAAAAAGAATGAAAAAAGAGAAAAAAAGTATAAAATTAACTTTTAATAAAATTATATGGTAAATTATCAATTTTAATGTAATAATAGTGGTTATGCACATTTTAACAGAAAAATAGCTAAAGTTTATTATTTTTTTACATTTAAATTTTCGGTTATTGTGTGTGTGTAAAGGAACATTAGAACCCATTACTTTTTGGCCAGAAAAGCATGCGTTTTTGGAGCCAAAAACGCAGTTGAAAAGCAGGTAAAAAGCATGTAAAACGCAGGAATTGTGATTTTGGTTGCTTTTTGCCATTTCTCATTGACTCCAATGTTAAGGAAACGCTGCAGAAATGGCAAAAACAACTGACATGCTGCTTCTTTTTCAGCATGGTTTTTGACCACAAATATGCAAATTAAACGCTGCAGAAAAAAAAGCAAAGTGCAGACAGGATTTCTGCTTTTCCCATAGACTTTGCTGGAAAACAAAAACGCATGCCTTTTTGCCCAAAAACGCTGCTGCCAAAAACGCTGCAGAAACGCGGTAAAAAACGCAACGTGTGAACATAGCCTAATACTGTCTCCTATGTACAAGAATATAACTACTATAATCCTGCTCCTATGTGCAAGAATATAACTACTATAATACTACCCCTATGTACAAGAATATAACTACTATAATCCTGCTCCTATGTGCAAGAATATAACTACTATAATACTACCCCTATGTACAAGAATATAACTACTATAATCCTGCTCCTATGTGCAAGAATATAACTACTATAATACTACCCCTATGTACAAGAATATAACTACTATAATACTACCCCTATGTACAAGAATATAACTACTATAATACTGCCCCCTATGTACAAGAATATAACTACTATAATACTGCCCACTATGTACAAGAATATAACTACTATAATACTGCTACCTATGTACAAGAATATAACTACTATAATACTGCCCTTATGTACAAGAATATAACTACTATAATACTGCCCTATGTACAAAAATACAACTACTATAATACTGCTCCTATATACAAGAAAATAACTACTATAATACTGCCCCCTATGTACAAGAATATAACTACTATAATACTGCTCCTATGTACAAGAATATAACTACTATAATACTACCCCTATGTACAAGAATATAACTACTATAATACTACCCCTATGTACAAGAATATAACTACTATAATACTGCCCCCTATGTACAAGAATATAACTACTATAATACTGCCCCCTATGTACAAGAATATAACTACTATAATACTGTCTCCTATGTACAAGAATATAACTACTATAATACTGCCCCTATGTACAAGAATATAACTACTATAATACTGTCTCCTATGTACAAGAATATAACTACTATAATACTGCTACCTATGTACAAGAATATAACTACTATAATACTACCCCTATGTGCAAGACTAAAACTACTATAATACTGCCCCTATGTACAAGAATATAACTACTATAATACTGCTACCTATGTACAAGAATATAACTACTATAATACTGCCCCTATGTACAAGAATATAACTACTATAATACTGTCCCTATGTACAAAAATACAACTACTATAATACTGCTCCTATATAGAAGAATATAACTACTATAATACTGCCCCTATGTACAGGAATATAACTACTATAATACTGCCCCTATGTACAAGAATATAACTACTATAATACTGCCCCTATGTACAAGAATATAACTACTATAATACTACCCCTATGTACAAGAATATAACTACTATAATACTGCCCCCTATGTACAAGAATATAACTACTATAATACTGCCTCTATATACAAGAATATAACTATTATAATACTGCCCCTATGTACATGAATATAACTACTATAATACTGCCCCTATGTACAAGAATATAACTACTATAATCCTGCTCCTATGTACAAGAATATAACTACTATAATACTACCCCTATGTACAAGAATATAACTACTATAATACTGCCCCCTATGTACAAGAATATAACTACTATAATACTGCCCCCTATGTACAAGAATATAACTACTATAATACTGCCCCCTATGTACAAGAATATAACTACTATAATACTGTCTCCTATGTACAAGAATATAACTACTATAATACTGCCCCTATGTACAAGAATATAACTAATATAATCCTGCTCCTATGTGCAAGAATATAACTACTATAATACTACCCCTATGTACAAGAATATAACTACTATAATCCTGCTCCTATGTGCAAGAATATAACTACTATAATACTACCCCTATGTACAAGAATATAACTACTATAATACTACCCCTATGTACAAGAATATAACTACTATAATACTGCCCCCTATGTACAAGAATATAACTACTATAATACTGCCCACTATGTACAAGAATATAACTACTATAATACTGCCCACTATGTACAAGAATATAACTACTATAATACTGCCCCCCTGTGGACAAGAATATAACTACTATAATACTGCTCCCTATGTTCAAGAATATAACTGCTATAATACTACTCCTATGTACAAGAATATAACTACTATAATACTACTCCTATGTACAAGAATATAACTACTATAATACTGCCCCTACGTACAAGAATATAACTACTATAATACTGCCCCTATGTACAAGAATATAACTACTATAATCCTGCTCCTATGTATAAGAATATAACTACTATAATACTACCCCTATGTACAAGAATATAGCTACTATAATACTGCCCCCTATGTACAAGAATATAACTACTATAATACTACTCCTATGTACAAGAATATAACTACTATAATACTGCCCCTACGTACAAGAATATAACTACTATAATACTGCCCCTATGTACAAGAATATAACTACTATAATACTGCCCCTATGTACAAGAATATAACTACTACAATCCTGCTCCTATGTATAAGAATATAACTACTATAATACTACCCCTATGTACAAGAATATAACTGCTATAATACTACTCCTATGTACAAGAATATAACTACTATAATACTACTCCTATGTACAAGAATATAACTACTATAATACTGCCCCTACGTACAAGAATATAACTACTATAATACTGCCCCTATGTACAAGAATATAGCTACTATAATCCTGCTCCTATGTATAAGAATATAACTACTATAATACTACCCCTATGTACAAGAATATAACTACTATAATACTGCCCCCTATGTACAAGAATATAACTACTATAATACTACTCCTATGTACAAGAATATAACTACTATAATACTGCCCCTACGTACAAGAATATAACTACTATAATACTGCCCCTATGTACAAGAATATAACTACTATAATACTGCCCCTATGTACAAGAATATAACTACTATAATCCTGCTCCTATGTATAAGAATATAACTACTATAATACTACCCCTATGTACAAGAATATAACTACTATAATACTGCCCCCTATGTACAAGAATATAACTACTATAATACTACTCCTATGTACAAGAATATAACTACTATAATACTGTCCCTACGTACAAGAATATAACTACTATAATACTGCCCCTATGTACAAGAATATAACTACTATAATCCTGCTCCTATGTATAAGAATATAACTACTATAATACTACCCCTATGTACAAGAATATAACTGCTATAATACTACTCCTATGTACAAGAATATAACTACTATAATACTACTCCTATGTACAAGAATATAACTACTATAATACTGCCCCTACGTACAAGAATATAACTACTATAATACTGCCCCTATGTACAAGAATATAACTACTATAATCCTGCTCCTATGTATAAGAATATAACTACTATAATACTACCCCTATGTACAAGAATATAACTACTATAATACTACTCCTATGTACAAGAATATAACTACTATAATACTGCCCCTACGTACAAGAATATAACTACTATAATACTGCCCCTATGTACAAGAATATAACTACTATAATACTGCCCCTATGTACAAGAATATAACTACTATAATCCTGCTCCTATGTATAAGAATATAACTACTATAATACTACCCCTATGTACAAGAATATAACTACTATAATACTGCCCCCTATGTACAAGAATATAACTACTATAATACTACTCCTATGTACAAGAATATAACTACTATAATACTGCCCCTACGTACAAGAATATAACTACTATAATACTGCCCCTATGTACAAGAATATAACTACTATAATCCTGCTCCTATGTATAAGAATATAACTACTATAATACTACCCCTATGTACAAGAATATAACTACTATAATACTGCTCCCTATGTACAAGAATATAACTACTATAATACTACTCCTATGTACAAGAATATAACTACTATAATACTGCCCCTACGTACAAGAATATAACTACTATAATACTGCCCCTATGTACAAGAATATAACTACTATAATCCTGCTCCTATGTATAAGAATATAACTACTATAATACTACCCCTATGTACAAGAATATAACTACTATAATACTGCCCCCTATGTACAAGAATATAACTACTATAATACTGCCCCTATGTACAAGAATATAACTACTATAATACTACCCCTATGTACAAGAATATAACTACTATAATACTACCCCTATGTACAAGAATATAACTACTATAATACTGCCCCCTATGTACAAGAATATAACTACTATAATACTGCCCCCTATGTACAAGAATATAACTACTATAATACTGTCTCCTATGTACAAGAATATAACTACTATAATACTGTCTCCTATGTACAAGAATATAACTACTTTAATACTGCTACCTATGTACAAGAATATAACTACTATAATACTGTCTCCTATGTACAAGAATATAACTACTATAATACTGCTACCTATGTACAAGAATATAACTACTATAATACTACCCCTATGTACAAGACTAAAACTACTATAATACTGCCCCTATGTACAAGAATATAACTACTATAATACTGCTACCTATGTACAAGAATATAACTACTATAATACTGCCCCTATGTACAAGAATATAACTACTATAATACTGCTACCTATGTACAAGAATATAACTACTATAATACTGTCCCTATGTACAAAAATACAACTACTATAATACTGCTCCTATATACAAGAATATAACTACTATAATACTGCCCCTATGTACAGGAATATAACTACTATAATACTGCCCCTATGTACAAGAATATAACTACTATAATACTGCCCCTATGTACAAGAATATAACTACTATAATACTACCCCTATGTACAAGAATATAACTACTATAATACTGCCCCCTATGTACAAGAATATAACTACTATAATACTGCCTCTATATACAAGAATATAACTACTATAATACTGCCCCTATGTACATGAATATAACTACTATAATACTGCCCCTATGTACAAGAATATAACTACTATAATCCTGCTCCTATGTACAAGAATATAACTACTATAACACTACCCCTATGTACAAGAATATAACTACTATAATACTGCCCCCTATGTACAAGAATATAACTACTATAATCCTGCTCCTATGTACAAGAATATAACTACTATAACACTACCCCTATGTACAAGAATATAACTACTATAATACTGCCCCCTATGTACAAGAATATAACTACTATAATACTGCCCCCTATGTACAAGAATATAACTACTATAATACTGCCCCCTATGTACAAGAATATAACTACTATAAGGCTATGTCCGCACGTTGCGTCGGTGTACCTGCAGTTTATTCTGCACGTTTTCCTTCCCTTGGTTTTTGACCAAATGGCTTTTGACCATTTTTTAGCGCTAAAAACGCATGCGTTTTTACCGCGTTTTTGGTGCGTTTTTAGCGCTTTTTACCTGCGTTTTCACCTGCGTTTCTGCAGATGCGTTTTTGAGATCAAGACACTGAGAAATAAAGTTGAATTAGTCAAAAAGAATGAAAAAAGAGAAAAAAAGTATAAAATTAACTTTTAATAAAATTATATGGTAAATTATCAATTTTAATGTAATAATAGTGGTTATGCACATTTTAACAGAAAAATAGCTAAAGTTTATTATTTTTTTACATTTAAATTTTCGGTTATTGTGTGTGTGTAAAGGAACATTAGAACCCATTACTTTTTGGCCAGAAAAGCATGCGTTTTTGGAGCCAAAAACGCAGTTGAAAAGCAGGTAAAAAGCATGAAAAACGCAGGAATTGTGATTTTGGTTGCTTTTTGCCATTTCTCATTGACTCCAATGTTAAGGAAACGCTGCAGAAATGGCAAAAACAACTGACATGCTGCTTCTTTTTCAGCATGGTTTTTGACCACAAATATGCAAATTAAACGCTGCAGAAAAAAAAGCAAAGTGCAGACAGGATTTCTGCTTTTCCCATAGACTTTGCTGGAAAACAAAAACGCATGCCTTTTTGCCCAAAAACGCTGCTGCCAAAAACGCTGCAGAAACGCGGTAAAAAACGCAACGTGTGAACATAGCCTAATACTGTCTCCTATGTACAAGAATATAACTACTATAATCCTGCTCCTATGTGCAAGAATATAACTACTATAATACTACCCCTATGTACAAGAATATAACTACTATAATCCTGCTCCTATGTGCAAGAATATAACTACTATAATACTGCCCCCTATGTACAAGAATATAACTACTATAATACTGCCCACTATGTACAAGAATATAACTACTATAATACTGCTACCTATGTACAAGAATATAACTACTATAATACTGCCCTTATGTACAAGAATATAACTACTATAATACTGCCCTATGTACAAAAATACAACTACTATAATACTGCTCCTATATACAAGAAAATAACTACTATAATACTGCCCCCTATGTACAAGAATATAACTACTATAATACTGCTCCTATGTACAAGAATATAACTACTATAATACTACCCCTATGTACAAGAATATAACTACTATAATACTACCCCTATGTACAAGAATATAACTACTATAATACTGCCCCCTATGTACAAGAATATAACTACTATAATACTGCCCCCTATGTACAAGAATATAACTACTATAATACTGTCTCCTATGTACAAGAATATAACTACTATAATACTGCCCCTATGTACAAGAATATAACTACTATAATACTGTCTCCTATGTACAAGAATATAACTACTATAATACTGCTACCTATGTACAAGAATATAACTACTATAATACTACCCCTATGTGCAAGACTAAAACTACTATAATACTGCCCCTATGTACAAGAATATAACTACTATAATACTGCTACCTATGTACAAGAATATAACTACTATAATACTGCCCCTATGTACAAGAATATAACTACTATAATACTGTCCCTATGTACAAAAATACAACTACTATAATACTGCTCCTATATAGAAGAATATAACTACTATAATACTGCCCCTATGTACAGGAATATAACTACTATAATACTGCCCCTATGTACAAGAATATAACTACTATAATACTGCCCCTATGTACAAGAATATAACTACTATAATACTACCCCTATGTACAAGAATATAACTACTATAATACTGCCCCCTATGTACAAGAATATAACTACTATAATACTGCCTCTATATACAAGAATATAACTATTATAATACTGCCCCTATGTACATGAATATAACTACTATAATACTGCCCCTATGTACAAGAATATAACTACTATAATCCTGCTCCTATGTACAAGAATATAACTACTATAATACTACCCCTATGTACAAGAATATAACTACTATAATACTGCCCCCTATGTACAAGAATATAACTACTATAATACTGCCCCCTATGTACAAGAATATAACTACTATAATACTGCCCCCTATGTACAAGAATATAACTACTATAATACTGTCTCCTATGTACAAGAATATAACTACTATAATACTGCCCCTATGTACAAGAATATAACTAATATAATCCTGCTCCTATGTGCAAGAATATAACTACTATAATACTACCCCTATGTACAAGAATATAACTACTATAATCCTGCTCCTATGTGCAAGAATATAACTACTATAATACTACCCCTATGTACAAGAATATAACTACTATAATACTACCCCTATGTACAAGAATATAACTACTATAATACTGCCCCCTATGTACAAGAATATAACTACTATAATACTGCCCACTATGTACAAGAATATAACTACTATAATACTGCCCACTATGTACAAGAATATAACTACTATAATACTGCCCCCCTGTGGACAAGAATATAACTACTATAATACTGCTCCCTATGTTCAAGAATATAACTGCTATAATACTACTCCTATGTACAAGAATATAACTACTATAATACTACTCCTATGTACAAGAATATAACTACTATAATACTGCCCATACGTACAAGAATATAACTACTATAATACTGCCCCTATGTACAAGAATATAACTACTATAATCCTGCTCCTATGTATAAGAATATAACTACTATAATACTACCCCTATGTACAAGAATATAGCTACTATAATACTGCCCCCTATGTACAAGAATATAACTACTATAATACTACTCCTATGTACAAGAATATAACTACTATAATACTGCCCCTACGTACAAGAATATAACTACTATAATACTGCCCCTATGTACAAGAATATAACTACTATAATACTGCCCCTATGTACAAGAATATAACTACTACAATCCTGCTCCTATGTATAAGAATATAACTACTATAATACTACCCCTATGTACAAGAATATAACTGCTATAATACTACTCCTATGTACAAGAATATAACTACTATAATACTACTCCTATGTACAAGAATATAACTACTATAATACTGCCCCTACGTACAAGAATATAACTACTATAATACTGCCCCTATGTACAAGAATATAGCTACTATAATCCTGCTCCTATGTATAAGAATATAACTACTATAATACTACCCCTATGTACAAGAATATAACTACTATAATACTGCCCCCTATGTACAAGAATATAACTACTATAATACTACTCCTATGTACAAGAATATAACTACTATAATACTGCCCCTACGTACAAGAATATAACTACTATAATACTGCCCCTATGTACAAGAATATAACTACTATAATACTGCCCCTATGTACAAGAATATAACTACTATAATCCTGCTCCTATGTATAAGAATATAACTACTATAATACTACCCCTATGTACAAGAATATAACTACTATAATACTGCCCCCTATGTACAAGAATATAACTACTATAATACTACTCCTATGTACAAGAATATAACTACTATAATACTGTCCCTACGTACAAGAATATAACTACTATAATACTGCCCCTATGTACAAGAATATAACTACTATAATCCTGCTCCTATGTATAAGAATATAACTACTATAATACTACCCCTATGTACAAGAATATAACTGCTATAATACTACTCCTATGTACAAGAATATAACTACTATAATACTACTCCTATGTACAAGAATATAACTACTATAATACTGCCCCTACGTACAAGAATATAACTACTATAATACTGCCCCTATGTACAAGAATATAACTACTATAATCCTGCTCCTATGTATAAGAATATAACTACTATAATACTACCCCTATGTACAAGAATATAACTACTATAATACTACTCCTATGTACAAGAATATAACTACTATAATACTGCCCCTACGTACAAGAATATAACTACTATAATACTGCCCCTATGTACAAGAATATAACTACTATAATACTGCCCCTATGTACAAGAATATAACTACTATAATCCTGCTCCTATGTATAAGAATATAACTACTATAATACTACCCCTATGTACAAGAATATAACTACTATAATACTGCCCCCTATGTACAAGAATATAACTACTATAATACTACTCCTATGTACAAGAATATAACTACTATAATACTGCCCCTACGTACAAGAATATAACTACTATAATACTGCCCCTATGTACAAGAATATAACTACTATAATCCTGCTCCTATGTATAAGAATATAACTACTATAATACTACCCCTATGTACAAGAATATAACTACTATAATACTGCTCCCTATGTACAAGAATATAACTACTATAATACTACTCCTATGTACAAGAATATAACTACTATAATACTGCCCCTACGTACAAGAATATAACTACTATAATACTGCCCCTATGTACAAGAATATAACTACTATAATCCTGCTCCTATGTATAAGAATATAACTACTATAATACTACCCCTATGTACAAGAATATAACTACTATAATACTGCCCCCTATGTACAAGAATATAACTACTATAATACTGCCACTATGTACAAGAATATAACTACTATAATACTGCTCCTATGTACAAGAATATAACTACTATAATGCTGCCCCTATGTACAAGAATATAACTACTATAATACTGCTCCTATGTACAAGAATATAACTACTATAATGCTGCCCCTATGTACAAGAATATAACTACTATAATACTGCTACTGTGTACAAGAATATAACTACTATAATACTGCTCCTATGTACAAGAATATAACTACTATAATTCTGCCCCTATGTATAAGAATATAACTAGTATAATACTGCCCCTATGTACAAGAATATAACTACTATAATACTGCCCCTATGTATAAGAATATAACTACTATAATACTGCCCCTATGTACAAGAATATAACTACTATAATACTGCTCCTATGTATAAGAATATAACTACTATAATACTGCCCCGTATGTACAAGAATATAACTACTATAATACTGCCCCTATGTATAAGAATATAACTACTATAATACTGCCCCTATGTACAAGAATATAACTACTATAATACTGCCCCTATGTATAAGAATATAACTACTATAATACTGACCCCTATGTACAAGAATATAACTGCTATAATACTAATTTCTATGGATTAATACAGGTGAGGATGTTTTTGTGTTAATTGATAGATGAGGACCCATCTCAATGAAGATACAGACATAGAGGCAGGACAAGGACTTGCAGCTTTTCCCTTTACTGCATATTTAATACTGTCCTTACATTTCCTTTATCACTGAAATCCTCTCATCCACTTCCAGCGACTCAGTTTCTAATATGCTGACTTAGGGTGACCCGCTGAGATCTTCCATGATGACAGCTTCTGTGCAGAACATTCTCAGTATGCATGCATTGTGCTCACAGAAAATGAAACGGAAGATCAAGGCACACAGGACAGCGAGGACCCATGGGATCCGCTAACAAAAATTAGCTCATCCTCTCTCAACCCATTAATAAGTTAATAACTTATCAGTGATTCAGCTTAACACCTGGAGGCGGTGGCGTCGCCTTGTTCTCGCTTCAGCTAAAGTCTATTGTAATTCCTTTATCATTCCTTATTATTTTTGCTAAGCTGCTGCAGCCTCACCCGGGACCCGCGGATGTAACAGCAGAAGCTGGAATTACAAAAGACTACAAGAAGTACAAAACTCTTAGCAATGGGCAGCTAAAGAGCTGACTCCTCAGAATTAAGGATGAAAGACGTCTAATGCTTCTCGTTCAACGAGCCCAGGAATGAGAGATTTGTCTTGCGCTTTCTTGTCGACATCTCGAGCTCTTCTGGCTGAGAATAGCCCCGTTAATGAGTTAAACAGAGGAATACATGCGGGGGTTATTCATCAAAGGGATCGGCCATCGTTGTAACAGGGCTATTTATTGAGGCTGCCGCCAACACTTAATAAATAGCTGATGTCTCCGGTAGTTTTATGCTGCCAGCGTTAATCAGCGAGAGACATGAGACGTCTGAAGGCATCTAATGATGGGGTAGGTGGAAGAGTGAGCGTGTCTCTTTATAAGAATGAGTCTACGTTGTCCATATAGTGAGTTCATACACACAGCACTTCTGGGGTGGTGCTCAAGTAGGGTCCAAAACCGTCTCAAGTAGATCAATTAATCAGCGAGAAACATGAGACGTCTGAAGGCATCTAATGATGGGGTAGGTGGAAGAGTGAGCGTGTCTCTTTAAAAGAATGAGTCTACGTTGTCCATATTGTGAGTTCATACACACGGCACTTCTGGGGTGGTGCTCAAGTAGGGTCCAAAACCGTCTCAAGTAGATCAATTAATCAGCGAGAAACATGAGACGTCTGAAGGCATCTAATGATGGGGAAGGTGGAAGAGTGAGCGTGTCTCTTTAAAAGAATGAGTCTACGTTGTCCATATTGTGAGTTCATACACACGGCACTTCTGGGGTGGTGCTCAAGTAGGGTCCAAAACCGTCTCAAGTAGATCAATTAATCAGCAAGAAACATGAGACGTCTGAAGGCATCTAATGATGGGGTAGGTGGAAGAGTGAGCGTGTCTCCTTATAACAATGAGTCTACGTTGTCCATATAGTGAGTTGTTACACACGGCACTTCTGGGGTGGTGCTCAAGTAGGGTGCAAACCGTCTCAAGTAGATCAGTTAATCAGCGAGAAACATGAGACGTCTGAAGGCATCTAATGATGGGGTAGGTGGAAGAGTGAGCGTGTCTCTGAGTCTACGTTGTCCATATAGTGAGTTGTTACACACGGCACTTCTGGGGTGGTGCTCAAGTAAGGTCCAAAACCGTCTCAAGTAGATCAATTAATCAGCGAGAAATATGAGACGTCTGAAGGCATCTAATGATGGGGAAGGTGGAAGAGTGAGCGTGTCTCCTTATAACAATGAGTCTACGTTGTCCATATAGTGAGTTGATACACACACTTCTGGGGTGGTCCTCAAGTAGGTTCCAAAACCGTCTCAAGTAGATCAGTTAATCAGCGAGAAACATGAGATGTCTGAAGGCATCTAATGATGGGGTAGGTGGAAGAGTGAGCGTGTCTCTTTATAAGAATGAGTCTACGTTGTCCATATTGTGAGTTCATACACACGGCACTTCTGGGGTGGTGCTCAAGTAGGGTCCAAAACCATCTCAAGTAGATCAGTTAATCAGCGAGAAACATGAGACGTCTGAAGGCATCTAATGATGGGGTAGGTGGAAGAGTGAGAGTGTCTCTGTGGCGCCCCTGACCTGGTCAGGCACCACTGAGTACTGCACCCATGCTGGGGGCAGGTAATCCAGAAGGCTGACCAAGGTGTGACTACACAGGCGCATAGTAATCAGGTCTCACACATCTACCTTTGGGAGGACTCCTGAGAGATTCCAGGAGTGGGCGTGGCCTCCATGTCCACTCAAGGGGTGTGGTAGAGAGCCTGGTTGCTAGGTTGCGTAGGCAAGAACAGGAGAGGAGGAAGTAGTGAGCGAGTTAGTGAGTGCAGCTCAGGGAGAGCAGACGTGAGGAGCAGACCCTGGAGCTTTTGCAGTCTAACAGAGTCCGCGCAGTGACTACCGACGGGGGAGATCGGTCACCTGGTAGTGCCACCCGAAATCCACCCAAGGCTAGAGAGAGCAAAGGGGTGGCAGAGTAAGAGGACTGCCAGGGAGGTACCAGGCCCGCAGGGGTAACAGGTCCCAGTGCAGAGATAGATTCACCTTTCTTCTGCCAAACCTGCCGGTGGGGGCACTCCAGACCCACACCATACCACCACAGAGTCCGCAGCCACGTAGCAAAGAGAGGGCCCATAGTTCACAGGAGGCAAGCAGCCGGAGTGACCTGGCAAACGGGCCGAAATGAGGGGAGAACAGGCAGCAGCAACTTCCCTGGGTGACCCCCGTAGGGACTTCAAGTCGGGGTCACCACAAAAACATAAAGGGCTAAGGAAGGCGAGTTGGTAGTCACCCTCATCAGCCAGCCGGAAGGATACCTGGTTCCAGCCTGGTTCATCCCAGCTACGCCCGGGTTACTCACCCTGCCACCTAATGTGAGTAAAACCCCTGAAAGACATGGTTTTCTATCTGCTTCCATCTGCTTGTGTTTGAGTCATTCTGCGCTTTGTGGTTCCACAAACTTACACAGGGCCCTGGGGCTTGCCACATCCCTTAATCTGCAGTGGCGGTCACCCTGACCGCAATACCGAGAGTGGCGTCACGAAAATCCTAAAAGAAGGTTCCCTACCTGTGACCAGACTGTTCCTCCACATGGAGTCCCTGAAGGTAATGCACCGACACAACACCTGTGGGGCTTCACATCTGGCGTCACGAACAGGATAAGGACTAGACCTGTAAAGACAAGTGACCATGTGCCTGGGCAGTCCGCTTGAAAAATTGGAAGCGCCGCCATATTGCCACCATGGAAAGTGCGCTGAAAAACAACAGACGCCCGCGCTGGAAGAAGTTACCGCCCACAAAGAGGTGTGGCTACCCAGAGATCCCCTGCAGTGTACTGACCTCGGGTGTGATGGAACGAGCTCTGACCTTACCTGGAGGCGAAGTACAAGGCTGGTGGAAGAAGAAGGAGAACGCGAAAGCCTGCTATTGAAGGAAAAGTTGCAAGAGGAAGCCACAAGCCTGCTGCTGAGAGAAGATCGTGCAGAGAGGATGGCGTTCACACGCAGCGATGCAGAGCTGGGCTCCGCTGCCTGGTGGGACTGGGAGCTGGACCAGTGGTGTGAAAGGCTGGAGGCGAAGGTGATGCAGCAGATCCGGGAAGCATGCGCAGAGCTCAGAGAGATGGCTGGAATCGCCTGGGCCCATAAGAAGTGGACGGAGAGGCAAGCGACACGCGGAGCAGTGACTGCCCGGACACCGGAGATGCTGCTGCTGATGCCCCTGCCTGCGCGAGTGCCCCGACCCCCGCTGCCATACCCGCGGTCCCCGGAGAGACGCCCGGCGATGCTGAACCAGGCCACAGCCACGCCAGGTGCGGCCCACCATGCCAGGCCCAGCCTGCCAAGATCCCGTCGCAGCCGCGACGCCCATCCAAACCGCAGGAGCGACGCTGAACCAAGCCGCACCCCCGCCAGGCTTGGCCCGCCAAGACCAGGCCGCCGCCATGCAGGGCGCGGCCCGCCAAGACAAGACCGTACAGTTATCTACCCCGGCCTGTAAGGCCAGAGCAGACGCCGCTCCCCAGCCCAAGGAATTGGACCTCCCGTCTCCACCGGGTGAGGACCCCGAATACCTGAGGCTTAAGGCTGATTTGGAGGCTCATTTCCCAAAGGAGATGGTGGACCGGTATCTGCTCTCTCCACATTCCCACAAAAAGACTCCAGTAACATCCACGATAAAAAGTCCACCGCCCTGGCCTGCTGATGAGGACCATTCCCCAGCGCTACAACGGGAGGAGTGCTCAAGAGCACTAAGGGGGAGAAGAGGCCCAGAGCCAGAGATGCTGCCGTACTCCCGCTGGGATGAAGAGAGCCCAACACCCTCAGAAGAAGAACCTCTAGCCATCACCATACCAAGTATGTACGTGACCTGGGAGCCTGCGGTAAAGAGGAGCCCCACAACTAGAGCCTCACGCCGTGCCCGCGCAAGATGAGCCGCAACCCAGCAATCTCCTGACAGGTATGATGTAACAGCTAAAGACCTTGAAGATAAGCAACACCAAAGAAAGATTCGCTACCAAGAAAGGGGAATCCTTTGCCGTGATGTAGTGGAAGACTTCAGCTTAAAATCAGGGTATGGCTTTATCGATGCACCTGGCATGAAATAAGGCATATTTGTGAACAGAAGGGATGTAAGAGCACATTTACCCAGATAACATCCAGGAAGAAACCTGTACATGGGTGACGTAGTAGAATTCACAAGGCATCAAGGAGATCGCGTATGGTATGCGCTCGACGTTACACCATGTCCTAAAGAACCTGACTACTGTCCAGCTGCTTCTATACCAATCCCAAAACCTAGAGAAACAGCACAAGAGAAAAAGCAAAAAGAGATAATAGAACGAGAACAAGACAGAGAAAAAGAAACAGAAACCGAAGATGAAGATACAGAAAATGAAGACAAACGCAAAGAACCCATTGATGAGACCACTACGGATGATGACAGAGATGTAGAAAGCAACAGGTGCCGCAGCCCTACAGGCCCAAGCCCTGGTGAAACAGAGGAGTAAAGAAATAAAGTCAAGTACAGTTGAAGTTACGGTTTACAGTTCTGCAACGTTTACAGAAAACGTTCAAGCATGTGCCCACATAGACTAATGTGAGAAATTGCCACTTTGCACCAGGCTTTGTTCACTTTATCTACGGACCATAGGCTATTAACTGGCTATAGCCACTGTCGCGGGCGGAGGAGGGGACGCTTCGCTCTCCCACTGCTCGGGTCCGGCTGCTGCTGCTGCTCGGTGGTGGCTCGAGCGGTGGGCCGGATCCCGGGGACTCGAGCGGCGTTCCTCGCCCGTGAGTGAAAGGGGGGATAGGGATTGATTGTGGGGATGTTTGGTTATTGTCCGTGACGCCACCCACGGTTGTGGTGATATTGGTGACACCACCGCTGCTCTGGACGGGGATCCCGGGAGCGGTGACAGGGAGCAGCTTTGTTGTTAGTTCTCCCCTCCGTGGGTAGGGGGTTGGTTGTCCCGGGGCCCGGTGATGGGGTAGGGATGGTTGGCAGGCGGGTTACGGAGCCTGGCGAGGTGCAGGGTCGCGGGGGCAGCGCTGTGCCGCACGGCACGGTGGTACTCACTCAGCCCAATGATGAAGACACAGTTCTCGGTAAAACACACGGCTGGATGGACGGGTCCCACAGACGGCTGCGGTGTTGTTTCTCCCGGCAGGTTGATGGTGACTGCCTTTCCCTGCACCTATAGACGGTAGATGGTTCCAATGGGTTCCCACCGGTAACCCGCTCCCCAGCTTGGATATGGGCTGGAGGAGCCCCTTTTGCCCGCAGGCTCTGGCCCTAGGAAATGGTTGCCTTGGCGGTGGTGGTGTCTCCCTCCCTTGGTTGGACAGTTGCCTTCTTTCGGGACTTGGCTGCTGGGGAACCCAGGAGGTTCCCTTCGCTAATGGATTCGGCAACTTCACGGCGACTCCTAGCCTTGCCGGGGTCCGTAAGCCCCTGCCAGATGGTGCTGACTTCTCCTTGTGTACCGGTCCGGTACCGCCGGGCCACCGCCCGTCCACGGTCCTTACGGTATACTCCGATAGGCCACTCCTGCAGACGGTCACCACCGTCTGCCAACCTTGCTGTATCGCCCAGGCCACACACCCGGACGCTGTCAGTTAGTTGCTCCACTACCACTTTCCTTCCTCTCACTTTCACCTCCAAAACTAATCTCTAGACTCAGCTCTTTTCCCGCCTCCAGGACTGTGAACTCTTCGGTGGGCGGGACCAACCGCCTGGCCCACCTCCTGGTGTGGACATCAGCCCCTGGAGGGAGGCAACAAGGGTTTTGTGTCTGACTTCGGTGTGCCTGACCGGGAGTGTGGGGTGTGTTGTGTTGTTCTCTGTGGCCCCTGGCTTGTTCAGGGCGCCACACCACAAACTCTCGCAGTGTTTATAGTTACCTTGAATGGTACCACCACCAGAGCCAGCCTGTTTAGGGGCCTGGCTCGCCTGTGACCAGGGAGCACTCCTGTTTATGGGGCCTGGCTCTCCACCACAAAGAGGGTACCTGGTCAGCACCAACTGTGGAGGTCGCCTCTACATCCTGCCAGAAGAGGCTGAAGGCGCGGCTCCACCAGGCCAGGTATACCCTGAAACCACCAGACCACGAAAGCCGCCTCTACATCCTGCCAGAAGTGGCTGAAGGCGTGGCCAACGGGAGAGGAAGATTGGAGGAAAGGTATGGGGAAGCAGATGGCCCAGACCTGGTTACCATAAGGACCGGTGACCTGCCTCTTGAGAGGGTTTTGGGTGGGTTAACGAACTTGTGGGTGGAGGGTGGTGATGTATGGTACCTGGCGGTTTTAAAATGTTTTAAATGTTTTACTGTTTTATGCATTTTAAAATGTTGTCTTGCAGCCCGAGGACGTGCTGGTGATAACTAAGGGGGAATGTGGCACACCTGACCTGGTCAGGCACCACTGAGTACTGCACCCATGCTGGGGGCAGTACAATACAGGTAATCCAGAAGGCTGACAGAGGTGTGACTACACAGGCGCATAGTAATCAGGTCTCACACATCTACCTTTGGGAGGACTCCTGAGAGATTCCAGGAGGGGGCGTGGCCTCCATGTCCACTCAAGGGGTGTGGTAGAGAGCCTGGTTTCTAGGTTGCGTAGGCAAGAACAGGAGAGGAGGAAGTAGTGAGCCAGTTAGTGAGTGCAGCTGAGGGAGAGCAAACATATGCATCAGACCCTGGAGTCTGTCACAAGCTGACAGCGTACGCGCAGTGACTACTGACGGGGGAGATTTGGATCCCCCGCTCTGACTTCTCGAGGATTTAAAGAAGAAGACTTCCACCCAAGGCTAGAGAGAGCAAAGGGGTGGCAGAGTAAGGGGACTGCCAGGGAGGTACCAGGCCTGCAGGGGTAACATGTCCCAGTGCAGAGATAGATTCACCTTTCTTCTGCCAAACCTGCCGGTGGGGGCACTCCAGACCCACACCATACCACCACAGAGTCCGCAGCCACGTAGCAAAGAGAGGGCCCATAGTTCACAGAAGGCAAGCAGCCGGAGTGAGCTGGTCCAGGCTACAAGCAAACGGGCCGAAATGAGGGGAGAACAGGCAGCAGCAACTTCCCTGGGTGACCCCCGTAGGGACTTCAAGTCGGGGTCACCACAAAAACATAAAGGGCTAAGGAAGGCGAGTTGGTAGTCACCCTCATCAGCCAGCTGGAAGGATACCTGGTTCCAGCCTGGTTCATCCCAGCTACGCCCGGGTTACTCACCCTGCCACCTAATGTGAGTAAAACCCCTGAAAGACATTCTGCTTGTGTTTGTGTCATTCTGCGCCTTGTGGTTCCACAAACTTACACAGGGCCCTGGGGATTGCCTCACTCTCGGGAGGCCACTACAACTGACTGCACCCACCATCAGCTCCAGGCATCCCTTAATCTGCAGTGGCGGTCACCCTGACCGCAATACCGAGAGTGGCATCACGAAAATCCTAAAAGAAGGTTCCCTATCTGTGACCACACTGTGGGGCTTCACATCTCTTTATAACAATGAGTCTACATTGTCCATATAGTGAGTCGATACACACGACACTTCTGGGGTGGTGCTCAAGTAGGGTCCAAAACCGTCTCAAGTAGATCAGTTAGTAAGCGAGAAACATGAGACGTCTGAAGGCATCTAATGATAGGGTAGGTGGAAGAGTGAGCATGTCTCTTTATAACAATGAGTCTACGTTGTCCATATAGTGAGTTGATACACACGACACTTCTGGGGTGGTGCTCAAGTAGGGTCCAAAACCGTCTCAAGTAGATCAGTTAATCAGCGAGAAGCATGAGACGTCTGAAGGCATCTAATGATGGGGTAGGTGGAAGAGTGAGCGTGTCTATATGGACAACGTAGATATAAAAAGTTGGCGCTCAAGATAAATGTGAATAGGGTTCTTTTATTAAGAAGAACTTGTAGGACAAGCACAAGCACAGACGTTTCGGTCAAAGACATTCATCAGTGCGTGCAGGGGGTCCTCAGAAGGTATAGCAATTTTGCAACTGGCGTAGTCAGGTATAGCACATAGACAGCGGTGGACACCGTGTCATACCTGACTACGCCAGTTGCCAAGTTGCTATGTGATGCCCCTGGACTATTCAGGTCGTCACAGGGTACTGCACAATCTGCCCTTCCCGTGCAGGATTCAAACCCCCATGGTTCTGGGTCTCCATCCTGCAGTGTTGACTGCATCAGCATTCACAAATCCTAGATACAACTTGCACCACACCTGTCTAGCACACCAGTGGGCTGCTTAAGCAGGAATAGGGCTGCCCACCTAGGGGTCAGACAGGGAGTTGGGAGGTGTCAGTGCAGTCGAGTGGTAGCCGTCGAGCTGAGAGGAGCTCTAAGGAAGCTGGGAGTTGTAGCTACCAGGGGAGAAGCAGACTAGGTCGCAGACGGTGGTCTGGACCTAGAGGAGTCAGACCCCTGATTGCAGGGGATTGAGGCTAGGTGCCTGGAACCCGTCAAGGAGGACAGTCAGCAGCCTGGTCCTATCACCGGTCCGGGACCGAAGGCACTCGGGGTACATGGACCCTAGGTTGGGGAAAAGCTTCAGGCGACCCAGCAATTAACCTGCGGAGGACAGGGCCTTTATGGACTGTGTGACGACATGGACTCTCATGGGTTAAAGTTTCTTAACATTCAGCCAGACTATTGTTCTTATGTGTGCTAAGTCATGTTTGCTTAGCTATTGCTCTCCAGACTTTTCCAGTAATCATTGTATTGTAGTTGTGTATTGATAATGTAATTTCCTTAGTAGCCATTGTCTAGTCGGTGACTTGCCGACTCCATGTAGATATACTGAGTCTTTCTATGCACATCATTTAAATGAACATTATCCATGCAGCTTGAAATTCATCCAATGGGAGAAGCAATCTTGTCCAACCAATCGATGAGGATGCAGTGTATCCTAAGGGAAGGTTATGGCTATAAAAGGGACTTCTTTAAGCCACCAGGGTGGATGAAGGTTGATGGATGCTGATGGATCCAGTCTAAGCTCTTTGGAGCTGACTAGAGGATCAGGATATCTTATGGCTTCAATCTAGGGGCTCCGGTTCTGGTTGGAGACCATATCCACAGCCTAGGGATTTCGACCCCGGCTGCCAGGATTGTATCATCATACCAGGACTACCTAAGGAGGACACTCAGGTTGGGACAGTTCAGTCACCTGTTACAGACTTTGCAGACCTCACACAGGTTCCTAAATCTGGCGTTATTCCAGTCACGGTGGGTGCCCGCCGAAAGCGGGGTGCTGCTGTATTGGAGTAAGTAGCCCTGGAACCTGTGAGGCATGGACATTCTAAATCCCTGGTGAGCCAGCGGAAGGGTGAGACACTGTTGCCTGTTACATTTGTGTGTTTTGCTGGTTATGTGTTATGTGCCGTTAATTGTTTGGGGATCCAATAAAGTCTAATTATTGTGGTTCCCTCACCCTGTGTTGTCTGAGTAGTGTTACGCCCACGGTTAAGGAGGCCGGCATTCAGTTGGGATGAGCCCTAAGCCACGCTGTCTTTCTAAAGGCGGCGGGTTTTAGTGGACGAGAGCACCCACTGAGCCCCGTGTCTCCACAATTTCCCACGAAGCTCAGAGATCGGGGGCACTAGCGCAACGAGGGGGATAGGGCTTTCCTATCAAGCGGCGCACTGAAATCCCAAGTGTGAGCTCCTGAGAGCAGGCTCCTTCACTTAGCCAAAGTGGGGAGTGGGGCTCGGAAAGCTCCAAGCTACCGGGCCACAACGGACAATCTAAATTAGTGCCAGGAGGAAGGTTACAGACTACCAGGCAATGCAGCAGGGGACAGGACCCGGACGAGCTCCCCTCGAGAGGCAACGGCAGTCAGAGACTTGGTTTACCTTGTTGTCAGCGTCTGCTTCATTGCTGAGTGAGTACCCGACTGACCCCTGCACTGCGTCCCTGCTTCACCATCCAAAGTCCCGGGGCCTGTCCCTACCCATGGAGGGTAACGTCATCTTGCTGCCCAACTCCATCACCTGGTCTACTCCCAATGGTAGCGGCAGTACTCCCAATTACCGTACACCAGGGGTGGCGTCACAAACTATACTAATCCCCTGTAAACAACCCCTTTTCCATTTCAGTGTCGCCCCTAGCCCCCGAGTCCGGAGACCCTCGAGCCACGAGTAATCATCACCCACCCGGATCCGAGCGGTTCGATCCGCTGCAGGGGCGGCACAGCTATACCTTCTGAGGACCGCGTGCATGCACACTGATGAAGGTCTTGGACCAAAACGTCTGTGCTTGTGCTGGTCCTACAAGTTCTTCTCAATAAAAGACCACTATTCACGTTTATCTTCAATGCCAAGTTTCTACATCTACTTGAAACGGTTTTGGACCCTACTTGAGCACCAACCCAGAAGTGTTGTATCAACTCACTATATGGACAACGTAGACTCATTGTTATAAAGACCCCAGTAACTCATTTGTGGAAAATGAAGTCCTGAACATGGACCATGACCTGACCATGGACCACCTCCCTAGCTATTATCTATATAGAAAATATTCCGATGTACCCCTAATCGGTATGTTCCAGAGCAGGGGTTGGGAACCTATGGCTTTCGAGCCAGATGTGGCTCTTTTGATGGCTGCATCTGGCTAGCAGAAAAATCTTTAATAAAAAAATACTGTATTTTCCAGTTTGTAAGACACTTTTTCCCCCCAAAGCTGAGGGAAGAATGGGGGTGCGTCTTACAAACCACATATGGCTTACCGTGGTGGCGCAGGGTCGGTGATACTGCAGGCTTGTGAGGTGCCGCGGTGGACTGCGGGCTGCTTTGAATTTCCCCCAGTTGACAAGATCAACTTCATGAAAATGGCTGCGGAGGCAGATAGGTCTCAGTGGCCATTTTCTTGAAGTCCATTGTGTTGATCTGTGCACACACCATGGTCATTTTCTTGAATTCGATTTTGTCAACTGTGGGAGATTCAAAGAAGCCCACCGACAGATTAATGGCGCCCGCCACTATGACACGCTACGAACCCGCAGCAATATCGCCGACTCTCCGCACACTGTCCCTCTTGAGCCACGACACCCCCTCCTCTGTGCCCGCAGCATCGCCTCCCCTGCATCCTAGGACCTTGTGAGCCGCTCCACCACCGCCGCTCTCCCCTGGTGAGTGCGACTCTCACGGCATTACATTTTAAAATATGTGGCCTTCATGGCTCTTTGAGCCATAAAGGTTCCCGACCGACTTTTTGGACAGACATATGATTGGTGCAGCCTGGGGCCCAAAGGGTAAGGGGGCCTATTTTGATGAGCTTTTGGGTTGCAAAGGGCCCATATATTGTTCTTTCACAGGGGCCCTCTTCTGTCTGTGTCTGCCAGTTATGTAGCTCACACTTATGACCCTTCTCATAGACTCCAGTTTTCAAGTATTTGGAATAAGGATGAACGAACCTGCAAAAATTCTCAAATTTGCTCATATTTGACCAGGAAGTTACCGTATTTTTTGGATTATAAAACGCACTTTCCTCCAAAAATTTGGGAGTCTAATAATCCGAATGCACCTTCCCGGGAGGTGGTGGAGAGGGGTAGCAGGAGGCTGGGGCAATGCTGGGGGCTGCGGGTACTGTGCTGGGGGCTGCGGGCTGCTGTGCTGCGAGTAATGAGGCAGGGGCATCTTGAAAATATTGGCAATGCGGGCTTCAAATAATGGTGCCCGGAGTCGGCGCATGCGTAGATGGAGCTCTGGGTTCAAGATCTCATGTGCGCAAATGCTGTCTCCGACCATTAATCTCACAGCAGCGGACTTAAGGAAAATGGCGCCCGCCATTGAGCCGATAGCTTGTCATTGAGCCGATAGCTCATTCTGCTCACGCGCCGACTCTAGGCGCCATTTCTTTGAAGGCCGCACCACCGAATTTTGGAAGTTGCCTACCTCACAGCATCTGGGTCATCCACTGGCCGGACCGACCACAGCATCGACCTGCTCCACCTCCACCCCTGCCTCCTGTGACCCCGCTCCACCAACATTGCCACCCTACCCCCGGCAAGACATCACTGGATTGTAAGACGAACCCCCTTTTTTTCTCTCTAAATTTGAGGTGCGTCTTATGAACTGAAAAATACGGTAATTTTAAATCAAATTTATTTGTAGCAACTTTATTATTCCAATGTCCAAACACCCGCGCCTCCCAAATAATAATCACCCCCTCTGCATAGCTCCCTGCCCGGTCCTCAGAGTGCAGGTCAGTTCTTCACTCACAGCAGGTCTTCCATCTTCTCCACAGGTCCCATCTGGTCTCCAGCGCCTCCAGTCCTTACTACAACTTGCAATGGCATGAATTTGCAGAGTAACGCACGTCTAGTCATAACGGGGGGCGACGCACATTAAGTTGCACAACCTAGTCAGCGCTGGAGGCGAGCAAGAACTGGACAGGACTTGTGAAGAAAACTGAAGACCTGCTGTGACTAAAGACAGGGAGCTGCACGGAGAAGGTTAAGGCCAGTGAGCAATGAGTATGGTTTTTTTTTTTGTTTTTTTTTTTTTACTTTTTTAACCTTTTACTAGCTCTTAAAATGAATCTGACACCAGGTTTTTGCTACCTATTCTGAGAGAAACATAATGTAGGGGCAGAGACCCTGATTCCATTGATGCATTACTTACTGTCAGGGTGGTCAGCTTGACTTTTTATTTTTTCTAGACAGCTTATCAAAAAATCTCAGACAGCGCATGTTTTTTGCCAACAAAAAACAAAACAAAATGGAAAACCATAATAAATTATTATGAATATAAGTGATATATGTCTACAGCCTAAAATTCTGGTCAGAAGCCATTAATTGCATGCGCTGTAAAGTGATGATAATTACAATCAAAATTGTCTGTATAGGTTCCTTCAGCTTCAAAAAAATCAAGGATGCCTTAAAATATTTTTCGGACAGGTCAAAAATGTGCCCTGAAATTTTTGGATGGTTGGCAACCCTGCTTAACGTGCTGCTTGTTGTAATTTGCATAAAATGAATGTTTTATTAACAGGTGATTATCACTACAAGACTAGTGTCTGGTGTCTCCTTGTCCAACTCTGCCTCCAGCACTGATTAGTAGCTTTCTGTTAATATACAAAGAATACTGCCAATCAGAGTTGTGGCAGGAGTTTTACAGGGCTCAGCATTCCGAGCTCTACTAATCTGCAGAAGATAAATGAGGTTTGCATAAACTTTGCCAACTGTCATGGTGGCAATGGGTGCTGTTCAGATTGAAGATTCTGACACACCGCCTGATGGTTTCTCTGGTGTTCCTGGTTCTCTGGTTTCTCTGATCACCACAGGCAGACTTGGGCATCGACCTGCTGTGTGCTGATTAATAGGCAGGATAGCAAGAGTTAATCTCTGCTGGTCTACTTGTTTCTTTGGTCACATGTTGTGGGGAGGCCAATCCCATCTGCTCCCCTCTTATTTATGCTGGTGGAAACCTTCAACCCATGCTAGCTATAGTTTGTCTATGTTGGTCTGGGAGGTGTGGTGTCCCAGACTTACTGGCGAACGTTGTGCTTATTGCTTGTGACGTTTATCCCTGTTGTTGTACTCTTGTTTTTCCTCCTAATCCCTTATTGTATTTACCTTTGTGTGTGTGTGTGCTGTGTGACAGAGATTTGTTTTTCCCCTGACTTTATCTGTGGGTTTCATTACCCTCCTGTCCCGTCCCATCCCTCCCTGTGGGGAGGTGGAATCAGATCAGGACTGATCAGGAGCTGGGCCAAGAAGGAGACTCGGGCCTCTCCATCATCAGGAGTATCCCTGAGGTTAGGGATAGCATAGGGTCCCCTAGCTTGAGGGACAGCCTAGGAGCAATGGTTCCCCACTATCCCATAGTCATCATGCTGTACAAGTCACCGCATGAACTTGTCTGGTCCGATTTACTGACTAGACCGGTTGGCTCCAGACCAAGCACTTGGAGTCAGTCTTTTTAGTGGAAAACTCTTCATGAAATGCTCCTTATTTGAAGGGTTTTTGAAGGAGATTTTCTTTTCCTAACGTGGTAAGTGATATATATCTTTAATCAGGATCTCTGACCCTCCATCATGCTGATGACAGATTATATAGCAAAAATCTACTGACAGATTCCCTTTAAGAATGCAGCAAAGAGGAGCCACTCATTTTGCTGGAATCATACAAACAAATGGATTCAAACATATTTAATTTCTGTAGAAGATGAAGCAAATTTGTTTTCCCTCTAATTTATTCACTGATCTCCATTTGCGGCATACAAAACATCCATATACCGTATACTAAGTTTAATGCTTCCATATTTCCATAGAGTTCAACATAGTTAGACTTCACTTGTGGCCAAATCATCTCAACAGCTGAAACTATCATTACAAGCATGAGTACCATTTTCCTATTCAATGGGATAGCCATTAAATTGTCAGGTATTTATCTGCTTTCTTCAGGTGAGGCTGATTTTTCTGATACAGAACTACAAATCCTAGGAATAGCCATGATAAAATACTATTTGCGGCCACCACTAGGGGGAGCTGAGAAGCTCACTGCAGAAATGATATCTGATCCACCTAGTCGTGGCTGCAAGGCAGATCAAGTGTTATCATTTATCTCTACTGGTAAGGAGAGGATTTGAAGCTCTGCATCATGAAAAAAAAAGTTCCGATCACAATAAAGCTATATTAAGAAATTTACTTCAAGGGTGGATTTACACAGAAATAATTTAGCCCTTAAAAGTGTTATAACTAGTCAATTGATGTGCATTTAAAGAGTTTTTCCACTACTTGTTGCCATATATCATAGCTCTTCAAAATAATACCTTTTGTAATATACTTGTATTAGATGTATAGCTTCTATAAGCAGGGATCACATAGTACTGGATTGTTATGCAGATTCTTCTTCTTCCTGTGTTATGTCCAATACTTCCTTTTCCAGTACAGAAATCAGAATAAATGAAACGAAGTTATCACTGGGCTCCTAATGGTGGATGTGGATGTTTTGGAGTGAATAACAGCTACCTGAGCATGCGTCCTCAAGACACAATTAAGTCTGCCTCACTGATTCACACAAGCTGAGCTGACCATTTCATTCAGCAATTACAACAGGGGCCGACACCTTTGCTAGTGAAGTGCTGCGATCTGCACTTCAAAAGCAAAAAGGTTAGCTAATCCAATCACTGACGTGCGGCAAAAATTGCATATGACACACAGTGGCAAGGCCATACCGACCATCCTGCAATTGCCAGATGGGCTGGTACCTACTCTGGGCTGATCTGACACTTGTTATTGTAGCACCCCTGAGGCTCTGGCCGCTACAGGGTACTGCAACTGAGTTAAGGAGCAGTATCTATCTGCGGTAAGTGACAGGTGGTCTGCCGGTGCTCACACCAAACACATTACTCATGCTGTTAGGTGCCTTCCCCATAGGGAGGAGTGTACTGGGGTGGACAGGGAGTGTTAGCCATCCAGTAGTATGGGACTTCGTGGTCACCATGACAACCACTAGGGGGCGGGTGCTGCATGGGGAATAAAAGGAGGTAGCCATGACACATAGAGAGCTTTTTCCTGGAGGTACATCGCATAAGACCAGACAGGAGAGCACCAGTGCTGGTGGGACAAGACATAGTCATATGAAAAAGTTTGGGCACCCCTATTAATGTTAACCTTTTTTCTTTATAACAATTTTGTTTTTTGCAACAGCTATTTCAGTTTCATATATCTAATAACTGATGGACACTTTCTGGATTGAAATGAGGTTTATTGTACTAACAGAAAATGTGCAATGTGCATTTAATCAAAATTTGACCGGTGCAAAAGTATGGGCACCCTTATCAATTTCTTGATTTGAACACTCCTAACTACTTTTTACTGACTTACTGAAGCACTAAATTGGTTTTGTAACCTCATTGAGCTTTGAACTTCATAGGCAGGTGAATCCAATCATGAGAAAAGGTATTTCTTCAGCGCTCTATTGGGAGACCCAGACGATTGGGGTATAGCTACTGCCCTCTGGAGGCCACACAAAGCACTACACTAAAAGTGCAAGGCCCCTCCCCCTCTGGCTATACCCCCCCGTGGTATCACGGGTTCTCCAGTTTTAGCTTTGTGTGCGAAGGAGGTCAGACATTCCATGCATAGCTCCACAGATTTTAGTCAGCAGTAGCTGCTGACTGTTTCGGATGGAAGAAAAGAGGACACATATAGTGTCCCCAGCATGCTCCCTTCTCACCCCTGGATGGTGTTGTAAGGTTGAGGTACCTATTGCTGGTACAGGGCTGGAGCCTGACATGCTGTTTTCCTTCCACATCCCCTGGTAGGGCTCTGTGGAAGTGGGATCCTGCCGGCCTCTCAGCTCTGATGCCGGGCTCCATCCACAGACCCATTAGAACCTGATGGATTCGGAGCAGGAGTACGATCAGGGACAGGCCCTGCATCATACAGGTACTCTGTGTCCCCGGCAGGCACAGTCACACTCCGGGCTGGCTGGGTGTTGTAGTGCGCCGGGGACCGCAATGTTGGAGTTAGTGTCCCTACAGCTTACTGGGGGATTGTTTGTGTTTGGGAACGCAGCGCCGACCCCCTCTGGACCGGGCGGCGCTGCTGTGACTTGTGGTGCGCCGGGGATCCGCCGTCCGCGCTTTTACGGCGGCGGCGGTTATAAATTTAGTCCCCGGCTTTTTGGGCCTAGGACGCCGGCAGCTCCGTTTCGTTCCCGCCCCCACCCTGTCATTCAGGGTAGGGGAGAGACGCTGTTCGCTAGCAGCGACGAGGGCTGGAGCCTGATTTACATGCTCCAGCCCTCTCACTTGGCACAGAGGGAAGCAGGCTTCCCGCTCTTGGCCAGGAACGCCCAGGGCCCGCCCCCCTTCCTCTCTCGAGACGCCGGCAGCCATTACATGCATGCCTGGCTGGAGGAAGGACGCAAGGCTCTGGGAGACCTGGACTAGGGGCTATCTGGCGACCACACACCCGCTTTTTAAGCGGGCGGTAAGCGATTTTTCTGTGCTGGTCCCTCTAGTGCCTCACTGTGTATCAGTGTACGGGGTACAGATATATAGTTATTGTATTACTTGCACTGTGAGGTGCGCTTCTGGCTGCATATCCCAGATCGCTCTGTGGAAGCAGCAACATGTCATCCTCAAAACGCAAGGCGGCCAAGGCTAGGGCTGTGTATACTGCGTGTGCTGCATGTGGGGCTAATCTACCAGCAGGCGCCGATGACCCCCATTGTGTGCAATGCTCTGACCCGGTGCTGCTTCGCCAACCGGAGTCAGGAGAGGTAGCGACCCAGGCTGAGACGCTTGTAAGTTCTGCCCCGGTGACAGGGACAGACTTTGCAGTTTTTGCAGATAATATGTCTGTATCTATGGCAAAAATCCTTGAGACCTTGCAATCTATGCATGGGGCGCAGTCTCTGGGCACGGCGAGGCCTCTGTCCTCAGGTCCCCCTTACTTGGAATGTATCCAGCCCACAGGGGGGTCCCCGGCTTCACAGGCCGAGGATTATGACTCAGATGATGGCCCCAGCCACCCTAAGCGAGCTCGCTGGGAAAGACCCTCGACGTCTTCACACTGCTCAGGGTCTCAGCGCAATCAGTCTCCCTGTGATGTGTCTGATGAGAGTGATCAGGAATCCACTCCTGGAACCCCTCTCAACCTGGATACCCCGGATGGGGATGCCATGGTAAACGACCTTATCTCAGCCATCAATAGGCTGTTGGATATTTCTCCCCCAGCCCCTTCAGCAGAAGAGGCGGCTGCGGAGCAGGAAAAGTTTCGTTTCCTTTATCCCAAGCGTAAATTGAGTGCTTTGTTAGATCACTCTGACTTCAGAGAATCAATCCAGAAGCACGACGCTCACCCAGAAAGGCGTTTCTCTAAACGATCTAAAGATACGCGTTTCCCTTTCCCCCCTGAGGTGGTCAAGCGCTGGACACAGTGTCCAAAGGTAGACCCCCCGATTTCCAAACTTGCAGCTAGATCCATAGTTGCAGTGGAGGATGGCGCTTCACTTAAAGATGCCAATGACAGACAGATGGACCTTTGGTTAAAATCTGTCTATGAAGCTATAGGCGCGTCGTTTGCTCCGGCATTCGCAGCCGTATGGGCACTCCAGGCTATTTCAGCTGGCTTAGCAAAAGTGGATGCTATCATGCATCCAGCAGTGCCGCAAGTGGCGCACCTTACCACGCAGATGTCGGCGTTTGCGTCTTACGCTATCAATGCGGTCCTAGAATCTACCAGTCGCACCTCAATGGCGTCCGCCAATTCGGTAGTTTTGCGCAGAGCCTTGTGGTTAAAGGACTGGAAAGCAGATGCTGGTTCCAAAAAATGTTTAACCAGTTTGCCTTTGTCTAGAGATAGACTGTTTGGCGAGCCATTGGCTGACATCATTAAGCAGTCCAAGGGTAAAGACTCCTCTTTACCACAACCCAGAACATCCAAACCTCAGCAGAAAAAGTGGCAGCAGAGGTTTCAGTCCTTTCGAGGTTCGGGCAAGACACCATTTACCTCGTCCAAAGGGACTCAGAGGACGCAAAGAAACTCAGATTCGTGGCGGACTCACACACGCCCCAAGAAAGCAAATGGAGGTACCGCTTCCAAAGCGGCTACCTCATGACTTCCAGCCCCTCCCCTCCGCATCGCCGGTCGGGGGCAGGCTCTCCCGCTTTTCCGGCATTTGGATGTCACAGGTCAAAGACCGGTGGGTGACGGACATTTTGTCTCGCGGGTACAGAATCGAGTTCAATTCTCGTCCTCCAGCTCGGTTCTTCAGAACCTCCCCACATCCAGACCGAGCAGATGCTCTGCTGCAGGCGGTGGATTCCCTAAAAGCGGAAGGAGTGGTGATCCCAGTCCCTCCTCAGGAACAAGGGCAAGGGTTTTACTCCAATCTCTTTGTGGTTCCAAAAAAGGACGGCTCGTTCCGTCCTGTTCTGGACCTAAAACGGCTCAACAAACATGTGCACGCCAGGAGGTTCCGGATGGAAACCCTCCGCTCTGTCATTGCCTCAATGTCCAGAGGAGACTTCCTTGCCTCAATAGACATCAAAGATGCTTATCTCCACGTGCCAATTGCTACAGAACATCAACGTTTTCTACGTTTTGTGATAGGAGACGACCATTTTCAGTTCGTAGCTCTTCCATTTGGTCTGGCGACAGCCCCACGGGTCTTCACCAAGGTCATGGCGGCGGTGGTAGCAGTCTTGCACTCTCAGGGACACTCGGTGATCCCTTACCTAGACGACTTATTGGTCAAAGCTCCCTCTCAGGAGGCATGTCAGCACAGCCTGAATGCTACGCTGGAGACTCTACAGTCTTTCGGATGGATCATCAACTTTCCAAAGTCGATCCTATCACCGACTCAGTCACTAACGTATCTTGGCATGGAGTTTCATACTCTAGCAGCGATAGTGAAGCTTCCGCTGGACAAGCAGCGGTCACTGCAGACAGGGGTGCAATCTCTTCTGCAGGGCCAGTTGCATCCCTTGCGGCGCCTCATGCATTTCCTAGGGAAGATGGTGGCAGCCATGGAAGCAGTTCCCTTTGCGCAGTTTCATCTGCGCCCACTTCAATGGGACATTCTCCGCCAATGGGACGGGAAGTCAACGTCCCTGGACAGGAAAGTCTCTCTTTCCCAGACGGCCAAGGACTCTCTACAATGGTGGCTCCTTCCCACCTCATTATCTCAGGGAAGATCCTTCCTGCCCCCATCCTGGGCAGTAGTTACGACAGATGCGAGTCTGTCGGGGTGGGGAGCAGTGTTTCTCCACCACAGGGCTCAGGGGACGTGGACTCCGCAGGAGTCCACCCTTCAGATCAATGTTCTGGAAATCAGAGCAGTGTATCTTGCCCTACTGGCCTTCCAGCAGTGGCTGGAAGGAAAGCAGATCCGAATCCAATCGGACAACTCCACAGCGGTGGCATACATCAACCACCAAGGAGGGACGCGCAGTCGGCAAGCCTTCCAAGAAGTCCGGCGCATTCTAATGTGGGTGGAGGACAGAGCATCCACCATATCCGCGGTTCACATCCCAGGCGTAGAAAACTGGGAAGCAGACTTCCTCAGTCGCCAGGGCATGGACGCAGGGGAATGGTCCCTTCACCCGGACGTGTTTCAGGAAATCTGTCGCCGCTGGGGAGTGCCGGACGTCGACCTAATGGCATCCCGGCACAACAACAAGGTCCCGGCATTCATGGCGAGGTCGCGCGATCAAAGAGCTCTGGCGGCAGACGCCTTGGTTCAAGATTGGTCGCAGTTTCAGCTCCCTTACGTGTTTCCGCCTCTGGCGCTCTTGCCCAGAGTGCTACGCAAGATCAGATCCGAGTGCAGCCGCATCATACTCGTCGCTCCAAACTGGCCGAGGAGGTCGTGGTATCCGGATCTGTGGCATCTCACGATCGGTCGACCGTGGTCACTGCCAGACCGACCAGACTTACTGTCCCAAGGGCCGTTTTTCCATCAGAATTCTGCGGCCCTGAACCTGACTGTGTGGCCATTGAGTCCTGGATCCTAGCATCGGCAGGATTATCTCAAGGAGTGATTGCCACAATGAGACAAGCTAGAAAGTCGAATTCTGCTAAGATCTACCACAGAACGTGGAAGATTTTCTTATCCTGGTGCTTGGCCCAGGGAGTGTCTCCCTGGCCATTTGCATTACCCAAGTTTCTTTCTTTCCTGCAATCGGGGTTAGAAAAGGGCTTGTCGCTCAGCTCCCTTAAAGGGCAAGTTTCGGCACTATCCGTGTTTTTTCAGAAGCGTCTAGCACGTCTTCCTAAGGTGCGCACGTTCCTGCAGGGGGTCTGTCATATTGTGCCCCCGTACAAGCGACCGTTAGATCCATGGGATCTGAACAGGGTACTAGTTGCTCTCCAGAAGCCGCCCTTCGAGCCTCTGAAGGAAGTTTCCTTTTCTCGGCTGTCGCAGAAAGTGGCGTTTCTTGTTGCCATCACATCGCTTCGGCGAGTGTCTGAGCTGGCAGCTCTGTCATCCAAGGCTCCCTTCCTGGTGTTCCACCAGGACAAGGTTGTGCTGCGCCCCATTCCGGAGTTTCTTCCTAAGGTCGTATCCTCTTTTCATCTTAATCAGGATATTTCCTTGCCTTCTTTTTGTCCTCATCCGGTTCACCGGTATGAAAAGGACTTACGTTTGCTAGATCTGGTGAGAGCACTCAGAATCTACATTTCCCGCACGGCGCCCATACGCCGTTCCGATGCACTTTTTGTCCTTGTCGCTGGTCCGCGCAAGGGGTTGCAGGCTTCTAAAGCCACCCTGGCTCGATGGATCAAAGAACCAATTCTTGAAGCCTACCGTTCTGCGGGGCTTCCGGTTCCTTCAGGGCTAAAAGCCCACTCAACCAGAGCCGTGGGTGCGTCCTGGGCATTACGTCACCAGGCTTCGGCTCAACAGGTGTGCCAGGCAGCTACCTGGTCCAGTCTGCACACTTTCACCAAGCATTATCAGGTGCATACCTATGCTTCGGCGGATGCCAGCTTAGGTAGAAGAGTCCTGCAGGCGGCAGTGACACCCCCATAGGGGAGGGCTGTTTTGCAGCTCTAACATGAGGTATTTATTTACCCACCCAGGGACAGCTTTTGGACGTCCCAATCGTCTGGGTCTCCCAATAGAGCGCTGAAGAAGAAGGGAATTTTGTTACTTACCGTAAATTCCTTTTCTTCTAGCTCTTATTGGGAGACCCAGCACCCGCCCTGTTGTCCTTCGGGATGTTTTTTTGTTGTTTGCGGGTACACATGTTGTTCATGTTGAACGGTTTTTCAGTTCTCCGATGTTATTCGGAGTTAATTTGTTTAAACCAGTTATTGGCTTCCTCCTTCTTGCTTTGGCACTAAAACTGGAGAACCCGTGATACCACGGGGGGGTATAGCCAGAGGGGGAGGGGCCTTGCACTTTTAGTGTAGTGCTTTGTGTGGCCTCCAGAGGGCAGTAGCTATACCCCAATCGTCTGGGTCTCCCAATAAGAGCTAGAAGAAAAGGAATTTACGGTAAGTAACAAAATTCCCTTCTTAAGGTGGCCACTTGCAAGTTGTTCTCCTATTTGAATCTCCTATGAAGAGTGGCATCATGGGCTCCTCACAACATCTCTCAAATGATCTGAAAACAAAGATTATTCAACATAGTTGAATCCACCTCTCCCCTCGCTACTCCCCAGCCTCGCCACTCTGCCAATCCCTTCACTGGCTTCCCATCGCCCAACGACTCCAGTTCAAAACATTAACCATGACATACAAAGCCATGCACAACCTGTCTCCTCCCTACATCTGTGACCTAGTCTCCCAGTACCTACCTGCACGCAACCTTAGATCCTCACAAGATCTCCTTCTCTGCTCCTCTCTTATTTCCTCTTCCCACAATCGTGTACAAGATTTCTCCCGTGCATCCCCCATACTCTGGAACGCTCTGCCTCAGCACATCAGACTCTCCACTACCGTGGAAAGCTTCAAGAGGAACCTCAAGACCCACCTCTTCCAACAAGCCTACAACCTACAATAGCCCTCAGCCCAGTAGACCTCTGCGCAACCAGCTCTGTCCTCACCTATTGTACCATCACCCATTCCCTGTAGACTGTGAGCCCTCGCGGGCAGGGTCCTCTCTCCTCCTATACCAGTCTGTCTTGTACTGTTAATGATTGTTGTACGTATACCCTCTTTCACTTGTAAAGCGCCATGGAATAAATGGCGCTATAATAATAAATAATAATAATAATAATAGTTGTTCAGGGGAAGGTACAAAAAGTTGTCTCAGAGATTTAAACTGTCAGTTTCCACTGTGAGGAACATAGTAAGGAAATGGAAGAACACAGGTAGAGTTCTTGTTAAGCCCAGAAGTGGCAGGCCAAGAAAAATATCAGAAAGGCAGAGAAGAAGAATGGTGAGAACAGTCAAGGACTATCCACAGACCACCTCCAAAGACCTGCAGCATCATCTTGCTGCAGATGGTGTCAATGTGCATCAGTCAACAATACAGCGCACGTTGCAGAAGGAGAAGCTGTATGGGAGAGTGATGCGAAAGAAGCCGTTTCTGCAAGCACGCCACAAACAGAGCCGCCTGAGGTATGCAAAAGCACATTTGGTCAAGCCAGTTATATTTTGGAAGAAGGTCCTGTGGACTGAAGAAACAAAGATTGAGTTGTTTGGTCATACAAAAAGGCGTTATGCATGGAGGCAAAAAAACACGGCATTCCAAGAAAAGCACTTGCTACCCACAGTAACATTTGGTGGAGGTTCCATCATGCTTTGGGGCTGTGTGGCCAATGCCGACACCGGGAATCTTGTTAAAGTTGAGGGTCGCATGGATTCAACTCAGTATCACCAGATTCTTGACAATAATGTGCAAGAATCAGTGACGAAGTTGAAGTTACGCAGGGGATGGATATTTCAGCAAGACAATGATCCAAAACACTGCTCCAAATCTACTCAGGCATTCATGCAGAGGAACAATTACAATGTTTTGGAATGGCCATCCCAGTCCCCAGACCTGAATATCATTGAACATCTGTGGGATGATTTGAAGCGGCTGTCCATGCTCGGCGACCATCAAACTTAACTGAACTGGAATTGTTTTGTAAACAGGAATAGTCAAATCTACCTTCATCCAGAATCCAGGAACTCATTAGAAGCTACAGGAAGCGACTAGAGGCTGTGATTTTTGCAAAAGGAGGATCTACAAAATATTAATGTCACTTTTATGTTGAGGTGCCCATACTTTTGCACCTGTCAAATTTTGATGAAATGCAGATTGCACATTTTCTGTTAGTACAATAAACCTCATTTCAATCCAGAAATATTACTGAGTCCATCAGTTATTAGATATATGAAACTGAAATAGCTGTTGCAAAACCCCAAATTGTTATGAAGAAAAAAGGTTAACATTAATAGGGGTGCCCAAACTTTTTCATAGGACTGTAGCTCATCTTTCTGCTGCAGCGACTGAGGCTTGTGAGCTGGAGCTCAGCCCAGGTTCCTTCTGCCGGTCGCTGGACAGCGAGGATAAACAGGACATTCACACTGACACCAGTAACCACTTGGAACTTGCACCGGATAACCAGAGACTTACCAGCAGTGAACCAGTACGCTCTCGGGCAATCACCTAACCAGTGAGTAAAACACCTGAACCGGAGCTCTTGCCTTGTTTCCATTATTTACCGGCGACATCGTCCCGCGCTCCGGTACCCACGGCCCACTACCAGCAAGCCGGCCACGCTCCCGGGGCAACCACTCCGCCTGTGGGGAGTGACTGCATCTTGGCTGTAATCACCATCGACCCCCAGTGAGAAGAATCCTGCAGCGGCGGCCCCCTACTGGGCTGCACACCATGAAAACTTTATTATTTCTCTCCTGTAAATAACCCCATTTCAAGCGACCCCCAGGGTCACAGATCCGGGCAACAGCCACCCAGTGAACTGTCCCCATAAATATACGGTTCAGGACCGAGTACCCCATAGCCCTGGGGCGAGTTATTATCTCCCAATATGTCCAGCAGTGCAGGTTGGAGAATGAATGGGGCTGCTAAGTGCTAGCTCACAGGCTACTGCAATGCATAATGGAACTTATAGTAATAGATCACAGTATAAGTCTTGGATAGAAACATCAATGTAAACAACAGAGCTGCAGCTGACAGACACCAAGTGATGTTATCTGCATGATAAAAGGATTATATTACCATAATAAGAGCATAGATGTATTTAGTGGCACATAATATCATGTTTGATGAACAAAAAATGAAATGAGTTAGGCTAGTGGATAACGTCTATAATGCCGTTTTACATGGGCTGATGAAAACAAACATTTGTTAATACAACTATTTGGATTTACATTCAATGTACCGTACTACTTGTTTTTTTAAGACAGACTGGATTATAAAATGCACCCCAAATTTAGAGGAAAAAAAGGGGAAAAAAATGAGGTTTGTCTTTTAATCCGGTGGTGTCTTACCAGAGGGGGGACAGCAGCGGTGGTGGAGCGGGGTCACAGGAGGCAGGGGCGGTGCTGGATTAAGGCGATGCTACATGAGGTGCAGCTGGTGTCCCAGATGCTCGCTTTAGGCACTGTGAGGCAGGAGGTGCATCCAGAAACTGTCGACAGTGCGGGCTTCAAAGAAATGGAGCTTGGAGTCATCACATGTGCAGATGCAGCTCTCAGGTCAATGAGAAGCCACCTCCAGGCACCTTTTTCCTTAAGTCTGTTGCTGGGAGATCAATGGGTCAGATGCGGCGCATGCGCAGATAAGAACTTGAACCGAGAGCTTTATCTGCGCACGCACTGACTCCGGGTGCCATTAATTAAAACCTTCACAGCCAACATCTTCAGAATGGTGGCCCCTGCCTCACAGCCTGCAGCACAGGCCGCAGTAAGCCCACAGCACAGCGCTCGCAGCATCTCTTGTGGCCCCTCTCCAGCTCCCCCGGTAAGCTACATTCAGATTATAAGATGCACCCCTCATTTTCCTCCCAGATTTTTGGGAGGAAAAGTGTGTCTTATAATCCAAAAGATATGGTACATTTTGTTGCCAGCACTAGCACTTTTATAAATGGTAATTTAACCAATTATTGGTACTTGTTGGCCTTTGGAAAAGATCATCATTTGGTATATCCAATGATCAGCTGTTAGTAGGTCCAGCGGCAGCCAAAAGAAAACAGTTTATGAAGCCAGAACATCAGATCTGAACACTAAATAGTGGCCATTCTTGAGTATTTCAGCGTAGGCACCTGCACTTGCTGGGGGAGACCTCCAGGGGGTCTCTCTCACAGGGTCACGGAGGAGGATTCCAAATCAGAACTGCGCAGATGTAGATGAATCAGGAGAAATGACCACACAGAGACATGTCTCTATCCGGGAGGCGCTAAATGTTCCTCTGATTCTTGTATTCAACACATAGCATATATATATATATATATATATATATATATATATATATATATATATATATATATATATATAATGTATATACAGCTTACTCAATACATCCACGTTATCTATTAACCAACCAGCTAGCCAGGCATAGTTCATTTCTTGTTTGAACAGTCTTAGCAACATTCGTTAGCAAAACATTCAAGTGTGTCTAGACATACAGTAGATGACAGTCTATGAATGGAACAATGTCAGTTACTTATTCTCTTCTATTCATGAATGTCAGTTACTCATCTGAAACTATGAAACTACAGATAAGTATTTCTTCTATTCATGAACTAAAACTTATTCTACATAGCCCTAAGCATAATTTGTTTGGTTATACATTCCGTTAATATTTCAATTAGGTATATACGGAGAAGCAATACATAAAGCATTCAAAGGACAGATTATCTTATTATTATACTGGACAAACGATTCATAGCCTAGGCCTTCACACACTAACTGGGAACGGCTACTACAAGGTGTATGGAGCTTTGGTTTCGGGCTCTAAACAGTGTACATCCAACCAGCCACCATGTGATTGATCTCGGTGCTTGGTGTTGGACGCTCATTGATCTGATATAGATGACTTACTCAAAGGATAGGCCATCTATATTAAAGTCCTGGACAGTTCCTTAAAAGAGACATATTCACCAATAAAGACTAATTTGGAATTTCTTCAGTAAAATAATGAATATCGAGAGACTATTATGTTGCGGAAAGGTTTACATGTGTTGGGTTTCATGGTCCCTCAGAGGTGTTGGGTAGATGCTCGGATGCTCCAGGTTGTCCCTGTGATCATCCAGCATTTGACACATTGTAACAGTGTGTAACATTCTCCTTTTTATGTTGATCAATACAATCGAATCATCAGGTTTCCTCGCTCTTCTGCCCCCTGCCAGCTCTGAGATCATTTCAATTTAACAACCTCTCCACTGCATTATTTATATCACTGATGTCAAGGTCTCTGTGTAAAGAGAAGAAAGGCGCACACTTAGTGTTTACAGTATGTTTGTCTAATTAAAATGGCAACGATCTATGGAATTGTTGTCGAGTCCCCGGGGGATTGGCTGACTTGATGGGAAAATAAGTATTACCTAATATTGCAAGGTCTAAGCTCCCAGGTAAAAATGGGAAAATAGCATCTAGCGTAGACGTCTTCTGCTCCGTGACCTTAGATGGTAAATTAACTGAAAATTACAGCTTGTGTCGGGTTTATTTTTCAAATAGAAGAACATTGGTTTGCAGTAAATTGTCTGTAAGTGACAACTGATGAAGGAGGGCTCGGTAAATAACAGACGGCAAATACAATGCTGCCTGCAAAGCCGGAATGCCTGATGTGTAGTCAAGCCATGAGAAGTCCAAAACTCCACCAATGGCTAATCCCTACCGGAGCAAGTGATATCACCCAAGGGAAATATGGACATTGGTCATGTTCTTCCCTAGTAGAACTACGATCTGCTCTTCAAGAGGTATTTAACTCCTTGGAGTATCATCAATGTTTACTATATTCATATGACCTATATCTTATTGAGTTGGTTATACTAAACCCATCTTGGTATTACAATATTTTGATGTTATGTTGGAACAATCAAGCTCTTGAGTAAACCTATCCTCATTCTATGGTGGATCCAGGAGCGATGTCACTCACGGCGCAACACAGGAGTTAGGGGTACTTTGCACACTGCGACATCGCTAGCCGATTGTAGCGATGCCGAGCGCGATAGTCCCTGCCCCCGATGCACATGCGATATCTTGTGATAGCTGCTGTAGCGAACATTATCACTACGGCAGCTTCACACGCACTTACCTGCCCTGCGACGTCGCTCTGGCCGGCGACCCACCTCCTTCCTAAGGGGGTGGGTCGTGCGGTGTCACAGCAACGTCACACGGCAGCCGTCCAATAGAAGCGGAGGGGCGGAGATGAGCGGGACGTAAACATCCCGCCCACCTCCTTCCTTCCGCATAGACGGTGGACGCAGGTAAGGCGATGTTCCTCGCTCCTGCGGCTTCACACACAGCGATGTGTGCTGCCGCAGAAACGAGGAACAACATCGTATCTCCTATTGGTGTGACATTATGAAAATGTCCGACACTACACAGATCACCGATTTACGACGCTTTTGCAATAGTTTATCGGCGCTTCTAGGCTTTACACGTTGCGACGTCATTACTGGCGCCGGATGTGCGTCACTTTCGATTTGACCCCGACGATATCGCAGTAGCGATGTCGCAACGTGCAAAGTACCCCTTACAACCTGCTGACAGATTAAGTGAAATCTTACTTGATGTGACATTTATTCTATTTTTTTCTTTATAATAGATATGTAAAATCCTTATCTAAATCACATCTTGGCTTTATCTTGGATCCATAAAGTTTTTTCGGCTTTATGGTAATGAATTATAATCTTATCCTAAACCGATATCGGTCTAATGTTGAATATTTCTTTGACATGGTGTATACATTAAAATTCAGTGAGATGTAGTGGAGCCCATGTCACGTGTATAGGGACAGGTTCGGGGCTAGTTCTCACCTTACCATCTAGACCGTGTACTTCAAACAGTTTTTTTCCTTTTGGTACTGGCGGGGTTAATGCACTATCTTTTGCAGCAGCAGACTGCTTCAGCTGGTGGCAGTTATGCAATTGCCGGCCATGAAATAAGCCCTCTGCTTCCTGGACTTGTTGCTGGTTATTCATTTAGTTGGAGCTAGACAGGGAGCAGAGTGGATGTGTCTTACTGCTGTTGCTATTCTGTGATTATTGTGAGTGGTTTCTTCTAACTGCTTTTTTATTATACCCTTACCCTTACTACGTGGTCATCCCTTGGTGCAGGTTATTGGTGTTTATAGGTTTTTATTTACCCCCGTGGGTTATTAAGTTGGTGGATTGTTGGGCTCCGTCCGGGTGAATCCCCTGGGTGACGGGGACTAAGTTGTTAGGGCTTGAAGAGGAGATAGGGCTATGTTGGAGGCTCGACCCTGACTACCTCTATGGCACTCCCCTAGGCGACACCGTGTTCCAGTCGTGGACTGTTCTGGTGATATGAGAGGAGTCGGTGCCAGTGGCTCTGGTGGGTACAAGGTCAGCTCATCCACTGAACTGGGTTTCCCCGGGACCTGCACTATCACTGGCTGACTATGGGGGCATGTGTCATCCATATGAAGTTACCACAGCCAATGGCAAGATACCACACCCTTCTAGTTCCCCCTCCTGTCTGCTGGTCACTGCCAGAGATAGTTTTGTATACCTGTTTTCTGCTCTGTTCTGAATAGTGTCCCTGTGTTTTGACCTCTGCCTATTCTCTGACTACCCTTCTGCCTGCTGTTTATGTACCTTACTGCAAGATCCAGATTTAACCTCTGCCTGGTTTTCTGACTACATCCTTGTCTGCCGATTTTGTCTCTGTTCTGCATCTCCTGGTTGGACCCTGGCCGACTTCTACTCTTCTCTGGACTACCTTCCACAGGTTGCAATCTCCAAATCCTTGTATAGGGGTTAAAGGGTTTTGCGGTTCTTGGGGTCCTGCTTTGTGAGCTGCTTTCCTCTAGCTTGTCTGTGACAGCCAGTCTGAGTCTGTGGTTCCAGGTTGGCGTTACACTGTGTCTAAGTCTAAGATAAGGTACAGCACAGGGTTCCCAGACTTAGGATCAGCTTAGTAGTCCCAGTTCCATCTTTACTATCTCATTACAGCCCAGCTGCATTGCAGAGCTTGGTTTCAAGAGTGTTACTCTGTTGGCTGATTTGGGATACTCAGACGGCATGCTGCTGCCTGAGCCAGCCTAAAAAGTCCTAGAAATATTACATCAGGGGTGCACGATGGGTTACCATATTAAGTTGACAAGCACAGGAGCAGAGGAAGTTGAAGTTAACCATTGGAGAAGTAGGATGGAGAACCCGGCACTGACCTGGGACAGGCAAGTAACAGGATCCATAAAGGTCTTAGGTTAAACCAATCTTGTTCAACCAATTTAGGCTTTAGTTTGAAGGTATCACGGTCTTACGCTAAACCCTTCTTGGTTTTGTGTTCAACCCATTATTGTTTGCATAGACTCTACATCAATCCATGCAGCGTAATTATTCCAAAAGTGACTGAAACACACAAGTTCTCCTCTCTCGACAGTCATTGATTGAGCTTGTGTCTAATTCATGCAGATCAATGCATTGGGGAAGTTGTGTAGATATACAAGCTGGCCTGCAGCCCTGAAGATGGCACATTACTCAGATAATTGACACATCCCTCATTATACGCTGATATCCAGGAATTGCTTCGATGCCGGAGTCCGGTGCTGCACCCAGGGGCTGCATTGCAATAAATAATAGAAGGAAAATCTGACTCTGTGATTGTATTGATCAACACATCAGCTCAGAGCCAAGGAGGATATTACTGACAGTATAATATTAGACGTGTTTACAATGTGTCACAACCGGAGCGGCCGCTGACAGCACTTTACATAGATGTGTCTGGCAGTTAAGCCTAGAAATGTGCAACTTAACCCTTTCTGTCTTCTTCAAGGTGTCTACTTTATTTTCATGTCAGGCTCTAGAATGGCCGTCAGGATCACATTGTGAAAGTCTCGGAATTAGATCATAAATGTACATGTATACATCTATAATTCCAAGTGTCTTCATAGTCAAGGGAGAACCAAATGTTTTCATACCCACTGGAGGGTGTAATGCCCATGTCCTCGCACTCTCCTGCCCCCCTCCACCGGTGAGGACATTGGTTTTCTCATCTCTCCAGGTGTCCTGCGGTGGCGGTCACATCCCCATCCCATGCTGCTGCCTTTCGAAGCATCTGTACACATTGAAGGCCTACGGCCACTTCCTGTAGGGAGCACCCGTGGCTGCACCCCCTTTCTTAAAGGGCCAGTGTCTTCCTAACCCGGAAGTGCCTCTCAGGTCTGCTGGAAGGCTGCAGGTACTTAAGGCACCTCTGCCCTATGGGAGGTGCCTGGGCAATGAGTTAGTTTCATTGTTAGTTGTCAGGTCCGTCAGTGCTGCTGCTGACACTTGTTTATATTTCAGTGCTGTGCTTCTTCGCTGTCGCTCTGCTACCGCTACCATCCACGCCGGCCAGCTATCATGATACCCGTCTATAAAAGTATCCACGCCGGTTGCTGCTGCTGTACCATCCAGCCATCCATCCATCCCGGACAGATCTGGATGACTCTGGCTGCTGCTGTAGTCTAATCCTAGAGACTGTCGCTCCTGTACCACTGGGGCCAACCATCGCAGCACCAGTATTCCCGAGTGGCACCTGACCTTACACCTGCAACGTAACACCCTCATCATCAGGGGCTCTGGAGAAAACCAGGTGTAGGTTCGTAGTTTAGCCTCTCTGGGTTTTCTGTGTGCTGTGGCCCAATGGGTTCACTGACATCCCTGCTCGCCTGGCGAGCATAACAGAGGGGCATTGTCATAATCCTGTACCTCAAGTGTCGCTGTTGTTATCTCCTAACCCAAGTGTCAGTGTCATTATCCTGTACCCCCCAGTGTCAGCGTCATTATCCTGTACCCCGAGTGTGAGCGTCATTATCCTGTAACCCAAGTGTCAGTGTCATTATCCTGTACCCCCAGTGTCAGTGTCATTATCCTGTACCCCCAGTGTCAGTGTCATTATCCTGTACCCCCAGTGTCAGTGTCATTATCCTGTACCCCCAGTGTCAGCGTCATTATCCTGTACCCCCAGTGTCAGCGTCATTATCCTGTACCCCGAGTGTCAGCGTTATTATCCTGTACCCCAAATGTAAGCCCCATTATCCTGCACCCCGAGTGTCAGTTTTATTATTCTGTACCACAAATGTCAATGTTATTGATCCTACCTTATTGCTCTGGATATTTCCTTGTTCACCATATTACATATTTACCAAGGCGCAGACCTTCAGTATACAGATGATTCACAATTTGCCACTTTCTTCTTTCCAGTCCTTGTAGTAATCTCTAATGATGTAGAATATTTTGTCTTTTATGCATCATTGCCACCGTCAGGTGAGGGTCACGGGTGGCAAAATTCAATGGCAGCCGGACATAACATGTACATGATACATCAAAGCAGCTCTTCTAATAGCCCATTGAATTCCTCTCCATCCGTCACTTGGCGTCTTATTGTAACCATTCCCGACATGGAAGGATCTGTGTGGAAATAACACTCATTGTTCCGTCCAATCAGAATGCAGGATACGACTTCGCTCGTTAACAAACCAAAATAATTCATGTTCATTATTTCTTAATTGGTGCATCCTTGATTGGATTTAGTCTCTCACAAAAGAAAAGAGAATGTTCCAATCAAGAGTTACACATACAACAGAGAAACAAAGCTGCCGAGACACAAATATCACAGAATTATCCTAATTACACATTATGCTTTTCACTGGGAAGAAAGATTTGTTGGACGGTTTCCAGATCTTTTTAACTTTATTTCCCCTTTTTTTCCCAAACAACCTCTTAAGTGCATTATTATAGGATCAGGGAGTCGACAGGTGATTCCATGTATAAGGCCATGTTCACATTTCCGTTGTTTTTGCTTCTGTCGCAATCCATCGCCTTGAGGAATTACGGTATTTTGCAAAATATTTTGCAGGACTCTGTTTTTTCCCCATAGACTTCTATTAGTGACGGATTGCGATGGATGGCCATGCGTTGCATCCTCCGAGTAAGGGATCAGTCGTTTAGTGACTGACCGTCAGGCGAGAGCAACTCTGCATGTAACGTTTTTTGGAGCGGCAAAAAAACGGACTTCGTAGGTGTCCGTCACCATCCGTCCCAAGCTATAATGGATGTCTATGGTGCTGGATTCTGTTGTAATCCGTCACACGACGGAATCCAGTGCTGGATTCCGTCATGCTCAACTGAGCATGTCCAGCATGTTTGGCACACCTACTGGACTGTCCCAAACACAAACGGATCATGACGGATCCATCAAAAAACGGACGCACAATGGATGTAACTGACACGACGGATCAGTTTTTTCACAGGATTCCTGTGAACGGAATCCTGTGAAAAACACATCCGTTGCGTCAGTTGACATCTCAAAAACGATGCACCTGACGGAAGCAAAACAACGGAAATGTGAGCATAGCCTAAGCTGCGAAATATGGGGACACCACATGCTTGGAAAGTTGACAACCTTGGCTAAAGAAAGCCGATTACTAGAAGAACAGACATAGAAATAAGTAGAAGTGAATCCCAGGATCAGGATCATACCCCAATACCATTAAGCCTGCTTTACACGTTGCAATTTCGCATACGATATCGTATGCGATTGTACCCGCCCCCATCGTATGTGTGGCACGTTCAATTTGTTGAACGTGCCGCACAAACGATTAACCCCCGTCACACGTACTTACCTTCCATACGACCTCGATGTGGGCGGCGAACGTCCACTTCCTGGAGTGGGAGGGACGTTCGGCGTCACATCGACGTCACGCGGCAGCCGGCCAATAGAAGCGGAGGGGCGGAGCTGAGCGGGATGTAAACATCCCGCCCACCTCCTTCCTTCTGCATTACTGGCCGGGAGCCGCAGGACGCAGGTAAGATCTGTTCATCGTTCCCGGGGTGTCACACACTGCGATGTGTGCTACCCCGGGTACGATGAACAATCTAACGTGCAATTCACGAGGAATGAACGACGTGCGTGCGATGAACATTTTACCGTTCAATCGCAATCGCACGTAGCAGTTACACACTGCAATGTACCTTACGATGCCGGATGTGCGTCACTTACGACGTGATCCCCGCCGACACATTGTAAGATACATTGCAGCGTGTAAAGCGGGCTCTAGATGGACACAAAATGTACATTGCTACATACTCATAAAGGCCAGTCTGGATCACAGAAGAGTCAATGGACCCAAAGGCTTTACCATCTAATGATCCACCACTCCATCTTTGCGGTTCTTGCTCTTAGTGGCATGGAGAGCTTGAGGCACAAACTGGTTGGAGTAGATGCTGTATGTTGGTTGGTGATTGGACACTATATTATGATAAAGTGGTGCTTGACACTATGTGGCATAGTGTGATGCTAGTCACTAGGTGGCACTAGATACTACTTGCATGCAGTGTGAACTGAGGGATAGTCAAAACAAACTGGGATCAGGAATCAGGAGGACACGACAGGACACAGGGAGCAGGCAGAGACGAGATCAAGATACAGGCCAAGGGTCAGGATACCAGGAGAGTACATATAGGATACAGAGAGCAGGAGGAGGCGTGGTCAGTAGAAAGTCCGAAGGTCAGAAGCCAGGAGGTAACAACAAAGTTAGGGGGGCGGGCAGAACAGAGTGAACTACAGTCCAGGGTCGAGAAGTCAAGATCAGATAACTGTACACAAACGGGAACCAAAAGCACTTACTGTGGAACCAGGAAATACAACTGGCGATGTACCAGGTGACCATACTCCCTAATGAAGCAGAGCAATCACCCGGAACGAGGAGCATCTGAGAAAGCCCTCCCAGCACCAGTATAGGACCCAGTGCTAAGAAACAACCTGTCCACAGGACCTCAAGACAAACAGCAGACCATCTAAACCTGCAAAACGCTCTGCACGACGGAACAGGCAAGTACCGGCTCTGCAGGAGAGAATGGCAGAACAAAACAGAGCACAAGATGCTCTGCACATTGGCTCCGTGACAGGTAATATTAATAGGCAGCAGCATTCCAGGATGTTCAATGAACAATATTGGCTGAAAAAAAAGCCTGTATAATGCAAGGAACGCATACACATCAAAAGAGGTTGGTGCAATTGATTGTCCAAAGGTGAAACACAGGAACTGTAAGACACTCCCGGTAAACTCCAGTCCTTCTTAGTGTGTTTGGATACCCAACCTGATGCATGTTGCTGCTTGATCCAATCCAAGCCTCTATATAGAAAGCCTAAAGCTTACAAACATCAAGTCAACCCAAAGCACTTTTTGGGATCCCAACATTCACTGAGCCACCAGATATTGAGACTCTGACTGCGGGTAAAATCTTTTAAAGGAGTTCTCATTGTAGAGATGAACACATCTTATAAAAATATGTAGAGTCTATAGTGTCAAGTCCAAGGTCCAAGTCCAAATTAGCCATGGTGTTCATCTCCTACCTGTTGGGTCATTAAAGGAAATCGGTCAGAAGATTTTTACTCGCTTTGCTAGTATCTGGCTGCTCTACTCCTGTATTCTCAAAAGCTTGTCCATAGTGGCCCATATACAGGTGCATCTCAATAAATTAGAATATCATCGAAAAGGTAATTTATTTCAGTAATTCAATACAAAAAGAGAAACGCATATATTATATAGAGTCATTACACACAGAGGGATCTATTCCTATATATTATATAGAGTCATTACACACAGAGGGATATATTCCTATATATTATATAGAGTCATTACACACAGAGGGATCTATTCCTATATATTATATAGAGTCATTACACACAGAGGGATCTATTCCTATATATTATATAGAGTCATTACACACAGAGGGATCTATTCCTATATATTATATAGAGTCATTACACACAGAGGGATATATTCCTATATATTATATAGAGTCATTACACACAGAGGGATCTATTCCTATATATTATATAGAGTCATTACACACAGAGGGATCTATTCCTATATATTATATAGTCATTACACACAGAGGGATCTATTCCTATATATTATATAGTCATTACACACAGAGGGATCTATTCCTATATATTATATAGTCATTACACACAGAAGGATCTATTCCTATATATTATATAGAGTCATTACACACAGAGGGATCTATTCCTATATATTATATAGAGTCATTACACACAGAGGGATATATTCCTATATATTATATAGAGTCATTACACACAGAGGGATCTATTCCTATATATTATATAGAGTCATTACACACAGAGGGATATATTCCTATATATTATATAGAGTCATTACACACAGAGGGATCTATTCCTATATATTATATAGAGTCATTACACACAGAGGGATATATTCCTATATATTATATAGAGTCATTACACACAGAGGGATCTATTCCTATATATTATATAGAGTCATTACACACAGAGGGATCTATTCCTATATATTATATAGTCATTACACACAGAGGGATCTATTCCTATATATTATATAGTCATTACACACAGAGGGATCTATTCCTATATATTATATAGTCATTACACACAGAAGGATCTATTCCTATATATTATATAGAGTCATTACACACAGAGGGATCTATTCCTATATATTATATAGAGTCATTACAGACAGTGGGCTCCATTCCTATATACACACAGAGGGATCTATTCCACGTATTTATTATATATTATACAGAGTCATTAGACACAGAGTGATCTACTCCTATATATTACATAACAAAAATGCAAAACAAGAAAACCGCGGAGACACCATCACATGTTTCTCAACGCTGGCAGGAAACTAGCCAGGTCTTTCACCGGGAAGGAACAACCTCGGGAAGGAAACCGCCTATACCAAACATGGTATGCATCCACAGACAGCTGTTTCGGGGTATTTGCCCCTCATCAGTGTGGAGAAGGAAACATGTGATGGTGACTCCGCGGTTTTCTTGTTTTGCATATTTCCCAGAGGGCATTATTCTAGAATCACTGCGTTGAGAAACACGTGATGGTATCTCCGCGGTGCTGAATGTTGATCTCCCTAAGGTCAACCATCCTTACCTATGTAGCCTTTTACTAGGCATTGCTCCCATCAGCCAGTTTCCTACCCCACACTGATGAGGGGCAAATACCCCGAAACAGCTGTCTGTGGATGGATACCATGTTTTGGCATAGGTGGTTTCCTTGACTGGAGACTGCCATTCCCGTGGTTGTTCCTTCCCGGTGAAAGACCTGGCTAGTTTCCTGCCAGCGTTGAGAAACATGTGATGGTGTCTCCACGGTGCTGGGTGTCTCCCTAAGGTCAACCATCCTTACCTATGTAGCCTATATATTATATAGTCATTACACAGAGGGATCTATTCCTATATATATTATATAAAGTCATTTTACACAGAGGGCTCTATTCCTATATATTATATAGAGTTATTACACACAGAGGGATCTATTTCAAGTGTTTATTATATATTATATAGAGTCATTACACACAGAGGGATATATTCCTATATATTATATAGAGACATCATACACAGAGGGCTCTATTCCGATAGTCATTACACACAGAGGGATCTATTCCAATATATTATATAGAGTCATTATACACAGAGGGCTCTATTCCGATAGAGTCATTACACACAGAGGGATCTATTTCAAGTGTTTATTATATATTATATAGAGTCATTACACACAGAGGGATCTATTCCTTAATATTATATAGAGTCATTACACACAGAGGGATCTATTCCTATATATTATATAGAGTCATTACACACAGAGGGATCTATTCCTATATATTATATAGAGTCATTACACACAGAGGGATCTATTCCTATATATTATATAGAGTCATTACACACAGAGGGATCTATTTCCAGTGTTTATTTCTGTTAATGTTGATGATTATGGCTTACAGCCAATGAAAACCCAAAAGTCATTATCTCAGAAAATTAGAATATTATATAAGACCAACTGAAAAAATGATTTTAAACTAAGAAATCTTGTGGTCTTCTAGCTGTTGAAGGCTATAGCTCCTATCATGTCCTCAGTCTTCTGGAATGAAATAACATAGACCAGTTATCGCTAACTTTGTTGTCTTGTTCCAGTTGTTGGTGACCGCATCTTCCATTTTGCCCAGACGGACTATGTGGGATCAATAGGTTGGAAACAATGGTCTCCAACTATTTGTCTTCCAGCTATTAAGAGTTAAACTTCTATGATGTTCTGACAGCCTACTGGTGGGCTGTAGGTTTGAAGCAGATACCATGCAGCAATGATCTCTACACCTGTGGTTATCCAAGTGTTGGTGATGGTAACTTCTCGAGGCCATAGGTTGGACATGAAACCATAGTATGTAACTAGTAGTCTCCAAACTGTTGGAGGTTACAACTCCCATCATGCTCTGGCAGACTGTTGAAGGTCCATAGGTCAGAAACCAATGTCATAGGTAAGTGGTCTCCAAACTGAAGTCTTCCATGTACTGACGACTGCAGCTCCATCATGCTCTTATAGCGTATTGTAAGATTACAGTTATAGGATGGAAATCAATACCACAGAGTTTCAGTCTCTGACGTATGTTGTCTTCCAGTTGTTGGTAGCCACAGCATCCATCGTGCCCTGTCAGCCTGCTTAATGGATAAACATTGATAACCAATACCACAGAGTAATTGTCACGGTTGTCTGCCTGTTTTTGGAGACTAGTGACAGATTTCGGACTGGAGCCTCTCATCTCAATCTGGCTATCCACATTTAAATGTGGTTTTGTTTCTTTTTGCACTGAAATGGTTAATGTCAGTTTTATTGTTAGCAGCTTTTTCAGCAGTCCTTAGCTGAGTGTTTCAGCTGCAGTAGTTTTGTAGTCACGCCATTAAGGTTTAAATAGAGGTGGTACCCAGCAATCCTTGCTGAAGATACAAATCCATTTGTAGTGTAGTTGGAGTGCTCCAGAAGCCGTACCTTATCCTATTGTGTTGCAGTTTTTCCCCTGATTGTCTCCCCTACCTTCTTGTCTTATTAGTGCAGTGGTGGGTTTTGTGAAACTCAACTGCCTCTCACTTCTCACTAGTCAGGGCCTCTATAGGGTTTCCCAGGGTCTCAGGGTGCTGCTCAGTGACAGTTGCGGAGTCTGGCTAGGGGAGTAGGGACAGCTACAGGTGAATATAGGAGGTGTCCATCTACCCTCTCACTAGCACCTGGGCCCACCATTGTTATTCTGTCCCCGGTGTTCCCCCCTTGTTTGTGGTGTTGTTTTGGTGGGGGGTTTTTCGTTGTGGGTCAGACTCCTTTTGCTCCGAACATGCTCATCATGCTTGAAAGCATGACAGTAATGATCTCAAAACTGTCTCCAACCTTTGCTCTTCAACGTGTTAAAGACTACAACCCCTATTGTCTCCTGATAACCTGTTGAAGGCCAACAGGTTGGAAACCAATACTGCAGAGCTTGAGACTCCCAACATGTAGTCTTCCAGTTCTTGCTAGACACAGCACCCATCCTGCCCTAAATGCCGAAGCTTCACTGGTTGGAAATCAATACCAAAAAATAGTAATCTCCAATCTGTAATATTTGAGTTGTTAGAAGTTAGAACCTCCATCATGCCATGACAGCCTATGTCAGGTTTCCATCAGGTGGCACAGAAGCAGAATGGAGATTGAACTCCAAAGAGCAGTTAGACTAAAGCCCACAAGGGGGCGCACACACAAGTGAAAGGTTAGTCAGCAAGCCTAAGGAGTACTTTGCACGTTGCAACATCGCTAGCATCGGCTAACGATGCCGAGCACGATAGTCCCCGCCCTCGTCACAGATGCGATCTCTTGTGAGCGAACATTATCGCTATGGCAGCTTCACACGCACTTACCTGCCCTGCGACGTCACTCTGGCCGGCGACCCGCCTCCTTCCTAAGGGGGCGGGTCGTGCGGCGTCACAGCGACGTCACACGGCAAGCGGCGAATAGAAGCGGAGGGGCGGAGATGAGCGGGATGTAAACATCCAGCCCACCTCCTTCCTTCCTCATTGCAGGCGGGACGCAGGTAAGGAGATGTTCCTCACTCCTGCGGCTTCATACACAGCGATGTGTGCTGCCGCAGGAATGAGGAACAACATCATACCTGTCGCTGCAATTATGGAAATGACCGACACTACACAGATCACCGATTTTCGACGCTTTTGCGATCGTTTATCGGTGCTTCTAGGCTTTACATGTTGCGACGTCGTTACCGGCGCCGGATGTGCGTCACTTTCGATTTGACCCCGACGATATCGCAGGTGCGATGTCGCAACATGCAAAGTACCCCTAAGTCTTAACCAGGAAGTCATGTCTGAACAAGGGAGTGAGGAAGCCGTAAACAGACGGAAGCACGAGGGTCATCTGCCAAGAGGTCACGTCAAGATGGGGGATGATCAAAAGAAATCGGGTTAAATGCTGTGCTAAAACCCACAATCCAAAGATATATCGTGAATTCCTTTTCTTTATTTTCAGAGGTCACGTCAAAAGCCAAAAAGAGAAAGCAGAACCATGGTCAGGAAACGTTACCGTGGTCAGAGGCCGGGAGAGCAAGTAAATACAAAGGAGGGAGAGGGGACCAAGACACAGAATGGGGCTGGGGTCACGGAGACAGGGCAGACAAACAGTACAAGGGAAACGGAGGTCAGGGAGCGGTAAGCTGGGTAGCGGGACAGATCAGGGCTAACTGACAAGAACCAATTGCCCATGCTGCAGACCAGGAACTATTAATGGCGGTGTTCCAGAGGTCTCAACACCATAATAAAGTGAGGCAGAACAGAACAAACTCCTCCCACTTGACTTAGCCCCGTAAGAGCCAAACTACAGCCCTAACAACCTACTGGAGCATCACAGGTTGGAAATTAATACAATGGGAGGAATCACATATTGGACCTATGAATTCCATTAGAAGACACAACCCAACAAAGGCTCTTCCTATGTCCCCATGTCCTGATGTCCTATGTCTCCTATCTGCCCAATTACCATTGTGAATCCTCCTCTGACATGCATAATAGCACAAAAACGCACAGATCTGTACCCTGTAATCAACGTTTGCTATGTTTTCTTTTTTGCTTGACAAACCACTGTTTATTAATAAAGAGGGAAAAAAAAGCAGGAGTCCAATCATCAGTAATTTCCACAGAGTGCTTAACGATCTTAATTAACAGCCTTAGCAATCCATTTCCCTCATTAGTGTTGCAGGGCTGACTATACCTTGAGACGGTCCTGCTAACATTCTCGCTGACATTAACCTGTTCTTACCACGCGGGATATGCTGACTCCGGAGATGTTTATCAGAATGTTCTCTCCACCGACCGGTCGCCATGGTTACAATCATTGACAATAATAAAAAAAATATATATTTAAGACCGTTTCGCAAAACCCTAGATAGTGTCTTCATCTGTCAGCCACGTTAATGGAGGATGAACCTTGGCCCTGGAGGACGGAACTATTCAAATACACACTAAGAAAATAATTGTATATGTCATTCAGATGGAGCTTGTTATTTGCCTAATGCGATCCCTATGAGTGGAGCGTAGTGCCGCGTTCGGAGTAGAATAACTTGGCCTTATCAAATCGGCAATTTACAGGCTACTGGGAGTATTCAATATCTTGGGGCCATGGATAAAAGCAGCCTTTATAATTATGGTGGAGGCCAAGTAGGCCCATTGAACCTCCCGGAGGTGCAATATACTAATATTATTGGATACTCTTGAGCCAGTCATAGATTTCACCCGTCTCACCTCATCTCACCCTTGTCAGGGCCGTTGGAAGGATGATTAATTATTATTTAGACAGGATGGAGTAGAGGAAAGGGGCGATGTGTTTCTTGTCTCGGAGACTTTTATTACTGTTTATTTCCACCATTGACAATTGTTCTTCTGGGGCTTTGTATTAGTCCATAGAGGAAATGTGGTAAGAACATTGTACAAGATCTTTCCATTGTAGAAAAGACTATAAAACAATTTAGGATTTCTATTGAAGGGTTGTCTGGAAGAATGGGGAAGAAAGAGCCAAGAAGGCAAGTATAAATAGGTCAAACAGCATTGATTGCTATCCTGTTTCCCCAAAAATAAGATACTGTCTTAAGATTTTTTTTAGCTAAATCTTATTTTCGGGAGAGGGCTTATTCTCTGGGAAACATGATTGAGGGAAAGTATACCCCTCCAAAAAAATGCAGATCCCTGTTCCCAGGATCGTCATACTTACCAGACCCCGGGTGTCTGCGTGGCTCCCAGGTCCTCCTGCGATCTCTCGTGGGCGCTCAGAGCAGGTATGCTCCACGCCATCATTCCCTCCTTCTGGCCAACACTCACACATCAGATCACATACACACACACATGAGATCGTACATACAATCGCGTGCGCACACACTCACCACATCCGGTGATACCACTTACTTCCAACCAGGAGGGGACACTCTACTCTCCTGTCTCTATGATGCGTTCCACCACTGGGTCCTCCATGCTTTCCACCCGCAAACTTGGCATTTCACTGCACAGCGTCGCAGGTACTTATGCCACCCAGAAGCAACCGATATTGCTGGATGTGGTGAGTGTGTGTGTGTCATGTTGTGTGTGTGTGTGTATGTGTGTGTGTGATCTGATATGTGTGGGTATTCGTTCCGCCACAGGTCCTTGATACGTTCCACTGCTCCCGGTCAGCGTCTGGAGACTATGATCGCGGGGTCTTCTGTCTTCTTTCTTCTCGGGGGTGTCTGCTTTCTATAATGAAGTGTCATGCTGTATTCTTTAACTTTGTTAGCTGCATGGATACTTTATTATTGAACGCGACTAGGTCTTATTTTTGGGGTAGGTCTTATATTTAAGCCTTGCTGAAAACATTTCCTAGGTCTTATTTTCAGGGAAACACAGTATGTGTGTACAACACATGGCATTACCAGCTAATTTACTGGCAACCATGAGACAGAAACACTAAATAGCCTAATGTTTACCAGATTCAGTGATCAAGAGAAAACTATTCATCTCACAAGCGTGGTAGAGCTCAACACTGATGACTGTGTCCACAGCTATTTTGTCACACAAGGTACGGGGAAGTACCAAGCGAACAGCAAAAGGGAAGGGAAACCCTGTGTCCAGGGAAGGGGGAGATGGTGACTCCTGACCAAACCTACCACTGGGCCATGGCTTCCCTCACCACACTAGATAGGTTCCCCACCTTTGCGTCGAGCTATATCTGACCCTGGCTGACCCTGAAGTAGGCCATTGGTAGGGAACCAATGGGATGAGCACTTAATCAACCCCACTGAGCACTAAAGAAGACACAGGGATAAGAAACAGGAGAAAAGTGATTCAGCAACTTATCTTCAGATGACTCAGGGAGAAGAACTGCAACAATCACAACATTTCTCCAGATGTATGCAAGCCGACTGCTTGCACTGAAGACTTGTTAAAGGTATAAGCGCTATTACCAGGACCTAGTAATAGGAAGTGAAGATATATAAACATACTAAGGGGAGTGCTGATCAAAAGCAACTGAGAGGTTGAGGAACTCCGCAGGGTCCTAAAGGGAAAGGGATGAAAAGCAACCAGAAATAACAGCTCAGAGAGCCGTAACCTTCTATAGCTGGACAACACAGGACTATCTGACACACCCACGACATATCAACATTAGACTGAGTGAATAAAGAGAAAATATAACTACTATAATATTAAACTACATACAAGAATATAATTATTAAATACTTCCCTCTGTGTACAAGACTATAGCTACTATAAGGCCGGAGGTCACAGGAGCAGGTTGTATCCGATGCAATATGCTATTGACACTCAACGCAAACTCTGCTGCGAGAGTGTGAGCCGAGTCTCCTTCACTGTGGTCCGATTCTCTGGCATGTGCGAAACATATTGCAGGTGCAGAGAAGAGGAGATATTAATTTCTCCATCTTCTCAATTGTCTGTCTCTGCGCATATTTGACACAACTTGGATGACATCGGTGCAGTTCAATGTTTCCACAGCACCCATAGACTTGTATAATGTGCGTGATCCGAGACATGCTGCCAATCACAGCATGCTGCCATTGTTCTCTCATGCCGAATCAGCATGAGAAGAAAATTGTAGATCTGCCTGATTGACAAACAGTGGTCCGAGTGCAATGAGAGATTTTTAGGTCCTCCTCATTTTTGGTAACCAGCAAAGGTAAAAAAGGCAGCTGGGAGCTGATATTAGTAGGTTGAGAAGGTCCATGGTTATTTGGCCCTTCCCAGCCTAAAAATTCCAGACAGCAGCTGCCCTAGAAATGGCGCATTCATTAGATGCGCCAGTTCTGGAGCTTCGCCTCAACTCTTCCCGATTGCCCTAGTGCTTTGCAATCGGGGTAATGGTTTTATAGGTTAATATCAGCTGTGAATTTTCTAAAAGCACAGCTAACATCAAGCTCTGGTGCTAGTAATGGAGAGGTGTCTATCAAACACCCCCATGTATTAAAAAAAGACGCACACACACACACAAAAACACTTTATTGAAATAAACACTCCGAGTCCTCAATATTTCTCTAGTGACTTGCTATTGTAGCGGAGCAGATACAACAGTTATGTATAGGTGGTATAGTGTAGCTGAGGTGCCTTAGTGATGTACAGAGATAAGTTTGCAGTGGGGATACACTATAGTAGAGCTGGCACTGTAATGCAGCAGAGTAAAATTTGTAGTGATGGTACAGTATAGCAGAGCTGACACTCTGATGTTGTAGAATTTAGTTTGCAGCGGTGGTACCATGTAGCAGAGCTGGCACACTACTATTGTAGAACTGAGTTTGCTGAGGTGGTGAAGTATAGCAGAGCTGCCATGCTGATGTTGTAGTAGTACAGTATAGCAGAGCTGGCACAGGGATGTAGCAGAATTGAGTTGTGGCAGAACGCTAATGACCTGCGTATACTCAGGTAGCATGGCACCGCCAAAGAGTGGCATGATAGAAGAGTGTCAGGTTGCTATGGTAACCCGACACTCAGGAGAGGAGACAGGAGCAGCTTAGGAGGGCAGGTAATGTAGTGTTCAGCGCTGGAAATGGGACTGGTGAGTAACATTAGTATCCTGTCCAGCAATATAAGCTATCAGATAGCCAATGATGAAATGTTTTGATCAAAATAGGCAATCATTATATATATTCAGTATACAAGCAAATATCGGAAAACATCGCTGATAATCATTATGGTTTGATCGTAACTTGCTTTGAGTTGATTAAACGGTCATCAAATCAATGCGATAGACTTTGGTTAATGCTTTTGGTGTCTCACCATTTAAGAAGACACCAGAATATTCCCAAGAAAACTCCTGGCTAAAGAAGCAATCACCAAAAAAAATAGCACCCATTGGCTAAGAGTACGGTGATGACTTCTGAACTACGGTCCCACATTTTATGTAATCGAAGGACATCGGATTCCATGGACTACACCGGATGTGCTAGGGATTTTTTAGTTTAATACGGTAAATTGATCAACAAGGGAAAGTGTGTTGGGGTTTTTTCTCTTATTATTTTGCTTTTTATTTTTCAGATATATAGTGGACTATAGTGGATTCGGTGGACTACGTCGGACGTGCTTGAAATTTTTTTGATAAAAATATTGCTGAACTAGGGAAACGTAGGGGAATGATTATTTCAATAAAGTATTTTTTGTGTGTATGTTGTTAGTAACAGGGGTGTCTGATAAACACCTCTCCATTATTAGCACTAGGTCTTGATGTCAGCTGTGTTTTTGGACACTACACAGCTCACATGAACCTCAAAATACATTACCCCAATCATCAAAGCATTAGGGAATTGGGAAGAGCCGAGGCAAAGTGTCAGGATTGGAACATCTCTTGATGCTCTACTTCTGGGGCAGTTGCAGGCTGAAATTTTTAGGCTGGGAAGGGTCCAATAACCGTGGATCTTCCCAGCCTGATAATTTAAGCCCACAGCTGTCTATTGAAATTCATTTCAAAACACTTTGCTTAATGTTTTGGTGTTTCACTGTTTTGGAAGACTCTAGAATATTCCCAAGAAACTTCTGTCTAAACGAGCAATCAACAAGGAAAAATTGGGCCCATTGGCTTAGAGTACGGTGATTACTTCTGAACTAAATTCCTCCATTTTATATAATCGAAGGGCATCAGATTCCATGGACTGAATCGGATATGCTGGGGATTTCTTTGATTAATAAGGTGATGAACAAGGGAACACGTATTGGGTTTTTTCTCTTATTTTTTTTATTTTATTTTTCAGTGTTACATTTCCGGACTACAGCAGATTCGGTGGACGTTGTCGGACCTGCTGGCAAACTTTTACATTGGTGAACTAGGCAAGTGTCGAGGAATGATTATTTCAATAAAGTATTTTTTGTGCGTATGTGTGTTTTACTTTTTATTACTGGGCTAGTAATGGGGGTGTCTGATAGACACCTCTCCATTACTTGCACCATGGCTTGATGTCAGCAATGTTTTTGGACACTACACAGCTGACATCAATCCCAAAAAAACATTACTCCAATTGCCAAAACACTAGGGAATTGAAAAGAACTGAGGTGAAGTACCAAAATTGGAACATCTTGTGATGCTCCACTTCTGGGGTGGCTGCGTGCTGGTATCTTTAGGCTGGGAAGGGCCCAATAACCATGGACCTTCCCAGCCTGATAATATCAGCCCGCAGCTGTCTATTGAAATTCATTTCAATACATTTTTGTTAATGTTTTTGGTGTTTCACTGTTTTGGAAATCACTAGAATATTCCCAAGAAACTCCTGTCTAAGAGGAATCGACAAGGAAACATTGGCTTAGAGTACAGTAATGACTTCTGAACTACTTTCCCACTTTTAATTTAATCGAGGCATTATTCTCAGTGCATTATTCTCAGTGGGGGAAAACCATTGACCGGCTGAAGTTTCCACTCACCAGTTGGGATAGGGGCATTCTTAGTTATAGGGTCTATTTTATATAGTTAGATATAAATATTTATACTTCATCTTCTGGGAGTGAAATAAAACCTTTTAATACTGAGGTAGATATTGTGTGGAGCGATAGGCTATAGCCTCGTAGAATGTTAAAAGTTCTATTCTTGCAGTCTATACATCCATTTTGCAAACCAATTAGTTTCTATTGACACCGTATTGTGCCGCTTGATCCTTGCATCGCCACTTTATCTGTGTGGAATCGGCTAAACTCTCGGCACAGTCAACCCAAGAGAATGCACAATAATACCTTGTAACAATAAGTTCGCTGAATCCGTCCGTAGATTTCCATGCGGCACAATGCGGCGGAGTGAAACCCACTGTTTCTTAATACGCGTTTGTTTTGGTATCAGTTCAGAACCGTTATTATCTGGTCCCACAGCTGCCGTACCCCATTCTCCCGATAATTGCTCCTATCCAAAGCGCATAATGGATACATAAAACATGAATTTCATTTTGCATAGTTTTTAAATAACTGTTGAATAATAAGCAGCAAAATGCCCTGTTAGCTGTAATGCTGGTGAATGAGCGACGGGGAATAGACTCACCAGTATAATGATCCCCGAGAAAGACTCGATGCTGATTATGTGCAAATATGCTGCTTCCGAATCATACGAGAAAATGCTGTACTTTAGCTGACGACGCAGTGACATTGTATCACACAGAGAAAAGAGGCTTTATGTAAAACTGGAGCTGCCACGAGGTGGAGGATAAAGTTAAACGAAAGGCAGTGAAGAAATAAACAGACTTTTGAGGGGGAAATATTGGAATCAGAACATGTTGGAGACTTCTTGGTAGAGATGAGAAAATATCTCGATTTGTTTAATTCAGGGGGAAAAATTTGACTTGCATTGAAAAATTTGAATTTGTTGGAAGGAGTTGAAAAAAATCTGATACTCACCTCTCTTCAGCCTTTCCTATACCTATCCCTCCATCGCCCGTCCTCCGAGCGGCTTTTCTTCATCTTTCTTCCATCTTCCCTCCAGCCGGGTTTCCTGTTCACTAGGCCCCAAATCGTCTCAAGTTGAGCAGTTCATGTCATTGCTGTGCGTTGCACCTCACGACTCAACACGAGGTCTAGTAAACGTGGTTGTAAGGAAAATAGAAGAAAAATGTGATGCTAGACACTACGAACAATATGAATAGAAGAGTATTGAGAAAAGCCAGGATCATAAGCCATGAGGTAACGTATAAGATTCAGGGAGCAGAGACGTGGTCAGGAAGAGGTACGAGGTCAGAAGTCAGGAGGTAACATATAAGGTTCAGGGAGCAGACTGAGACGTAGTTAGGAAGAGGTCAGTGGTCAAAAGCTGGGAGGTAACCTATAAGATTCATGGAGAAGACAGAGACGTGGTCAGGAAGAGGTCCGAGGTCAGAAGCCAGGAGGTAACATATAAGGTTCAGGGAGCAGACTGAGACGTAGTTAGGAAGAGGTCAGTTGTCAAAAGCCGGGAGGTAACCTATAAGATTCATGGAGCAGACAGAGACGTGGTCAGGAAGAGGTCCGAGGTCAGAAGCCAGAAGATACCATATAAGGTTCAGGGAGCAGACTGAGACGTCATTAGGAAGAGGTGCATGGTCAAAAGCCGGGAGGTAATGTATAAGGTTCAGGGAGCAGACAGAGACGTGGTCAGGACGAGCTCTGAGGTCAGAAGCCAAGATCAGAACACTTACACCAGACAGGAGCCAAGAGCACACAATGAGAAAACAGGAAGTATGACTGGCGAGGTTCAGACAGAGCAAGCCGAGTAAAGAAACAGAGCAATCACCAGGAACGAGGCGCATCTGTGAAGGCCCCTCCCAAAACAAGCGTGGACTCTAGTGCTGAAAGATAACCTGTCACAAGACACATTCAAATGCAAAATGCCCCGCACAGTGGAAACATGACAGAAAAAAAGAGAAAGATAAAATAGTTGCACTAAAAAATAGATACAGGGAGGGCCGAGGAGAGGAGAGTATACATTTTTTTTTTTACCCCTATTTAGCCCTTTATAATCCATAAAAAATAGTGGCTGGCTGGCTTTCATTTTTCTGATTTGCACGAAGCAAATTTCAAAAAATTCTGGTGAATCTTATTTTTTTTTTCTTTTTTCAAAAAATTTAAGATAGTTCAATTTGCTCATCTCTGTTTATGGTATACAGTAGTGCCCAAAATTTGTTGACTTTCACCAATTTTCTAAGTAAATATATTTCTAAAGGTGAAATTGACATCCAATCTACACAGGTAAGGAAATCAAACCGTAGATGTCCATCAATTTAGTGATGTGTAATAATGAGTATTAACAAAGGGAAAAGGTTTTAAACATTACTGAAATTTATGTAATACTTCATACAAAAATTTTTGTTGGTGATGAAGCTTCAAGATGCCTATGGTATGGAGACACTACACATATGCATTGCTTAGGTGGGATTTTGGTCCTTTCTTCCACACAAACACTTCACATCCTGCAGATCCCGGATCCTTCTATGAACTCTGAGCTTTAGTTCCTTTCATACATTTTCTATTAGATTCAGCTCTGGTGATCGGCTCGGCCATTCTAGCAGCTTTATTTTTTTCTGAAACCAATTGAGAGTTTCCTTGGCTGTTTTTTTGGGATCATTGTCTTGCTGAAATATCCACTCTCATGTCATCTTCATCATCCTGGTAGATGGAAGCAGATTTTTATCAAGAAGGTCTTGGTACATTTGTCCATTTATCCTTCCTTCAATTTTATGAAATTTGCCAGTGCCATATGTAGGGAGCACCTGCGGCCGATTTATGGTCAAATGTTCTTTCCACTTCCGGATTATGGCCCTAAATGTGCTCTCTGAGATCCTCAGTACTTTATAAATTCTTCTGTAACCAATGCCATCACTATGTTTTGCAACAATGAGATTGTGAAGGTTTTGAGACAGCTCACTTATTTTCTCCATCATTAGATGTTTCTTGTGTGGCGCCATGTTAATGAGACACCTTTTTTAGGCCATCAGTTAAACCGAGTTGATATTATTTTTCACTAAGCGGTAGTATTGATTTTTTATTTACAGATAGATTTCAGCTTGTGTCATGACTTTTCAATGCTTTTGCACCTCTTTTTCTTCAAGTGTTTAATACTTTTTTTCCTGGGTCATTTCTCATTATTACTCACAACTTAATTTTTTGTCATACAGTGGAACCTAGGTTAGCGAGTAACCCAGTTAGCGAGTATTTCGCTATACGAGTAAAGCTTGCTGTAAATCTGTAAGTCAGTTTACAAGCAAGCTTTGCCGTACGAGCAAATACTCATCGCACACACTTCCGGTTCCGTATTTCCACCTCGCTCTAACAGTCCGCACAAACACGCACAAACACACACGCACATATTATGCTCACCTTACCTTCTGTTCCATCGCCAGCCTCCCGGTTCTTGTAGTTCGCCGCTATAGGATATTTATCGGGTAACCATCACGACGATGGAGGAACTTCCGCTGTCAGCCGCTACTCAAAAGCAGCACTAATAAGAGGCAAGCGGCTCCTGCCTTTGATGTCAGCGCTCTGGCAGCGGAAGCTCCGGCATCGGTCGCGATGGTTACCCGATACACATCCTGTACCGGTGAACTACAAGAACCATGAGGCCGGCGATGGAATGGAAGGTAAGGTGAGCATAATATGTGTGTGTGCATGTGTATTTGTGTGTGTGTTTGTGCATGTGTGGAATGGGACATTGAACAAGTTGTGGAACGAATTGTCTGCATTCCAATGATTTCCTATGGGAAATCTTGCTTTGCTATACGAGTGACTTGGTTTACAAGCACAGTCCTAGAACGGATTTTTCTCGTTAACCAAGGTTCCACTGTATTTGGTTTAACTTTTTTTATTGACTTTTCACAACTTTTGTAAAGTTAAAGGAAAGGTGAGGTCATAGGATTTAAACCAGGTTTAAAAAAGTTGCAAAAACAGCTACAATTCACCCTACAGGAGGGTTATAATGTGAAAAGGTGAAAAACAGCTCCAAACAGTGTTATATTTAAAGAAGAACTAAAGTGTCAAACATTGTGCAACAGTTTGATGAATGTGGAGCGAAGAAAAGGAGTGCAGCCACATGGAAAAGTAATTTCAAACATTTCCCCCATGATGACTTCTTCCCTCCACCTAATTGTATATATAGTATGTATGTATAACCACACTCAATTTCCAACAAGCCGCACCCTACCCATTACAGCCCCTGAATTTGCCTTTCCAGGGTTAGGTGTCACAGTAATGGAAAAGGAATAGGCAAGCCCTTCTTTCCGTGAGGTTCCAGGAGCCTTTTGTGGCTCCTCTGAGATTTGCCAACTCTTCTAGTAGTCCAGTCTCTAGATTTTGCATGAGTCGGTAGGTTAAAAAAAAACACTCGTCAACTTTTAAAAACTGTCTCCTGCAGGATAGGATATCTTTATTTGCCTTATCACACCCCATTTTAAACAGCCCACGTGCTTTTGACAGCAGGGTAAGCTCCATCCATATCCATTCATGGGATATTTGCCATGGAGGTCCAAGAGGTGTGATCGATTTTGTGGGATTCTCCTGGAATTTTCAGAAGACTTGGCAAGTATGGTGAAAAAGGTATGACAACCTAAAAGCCACCAACACAGTCCCCACAGGGGCCGTCTTTCATCTTTCCCAACTGAGACACATTGTTATGGGGGTGCTACGCTGGCCCTAAGGCTATGGGCCCTACTCTCTCCCTGACCCTGGAGGTACCTTTGATGGTAGAGAGGTCCAGTTCTCCACCCTAGGCCCTATCTCCTGTCCAGCCCTGTCCTAATACCCCCTGTACCACCAACCTCGGAATGGGAAGGACACCAAGTAACTACCTCCCAAAGACACAGACAAGGGGATAAAAAGAAAACACACTCACACTGCTTATAACCACAGAGGTCAGACAAAATGACACCGGAGGGAATAAACCAAAAGGGGTAGGAGTAATTCACACCAGGGCACTCTCAAACAGCGCAGACAACAAGTTGCTGGTCGCCAACAAGAAGACTACCTAGGACGCCGGGATTTCGTTACTGAAAGCAGGAACTATCTTCGGTAGTCTCCTACTATACTCCTCAGCCTTAAATAGGCAGAGACCAGCTGCAGATGATAATTAGTAGCCTGGATCTCAGAAAAGTTGCACACAACTCTAAAAAGATTAACTTCTGCACAGCTAGGAGCAGTGTAACAACTCAGCCGATGCCCAGTCGAGCTGAGCACTTAAGAGATACCAGGCTGCATGTTGGACTCTAACAGAGAAAAGAGCCAGCACGATCTGAGAGTGGCATGCATGATATAAAAGTGCAAATTCACAGATTTATTCCAACTGTACTATAATAGAAAATGAGATTTTTAGCAAATAATTGATCAATTCTTTGAGACACCCCTGCCAACGTCACGGCAAATCTCTATAGGGGGGTCTTACTCTATATTATGTATTTCATGTGCCATGTGGCCTCCTAGATAAAAAAATAAAAATAAAAGCAGAACCATATTGAAGCACACATACCTGTAACTTATATATAACCGCTTCCATGTCGCAAAAAGAGGCAACTGCAGATAAAAGGTGAGCCCAGGTCCCAGCGTGTGTAGCAGATGCCACACACACCAGGACTATATCAGAACTGACCTTCACAGTGCCAGACCAGCAACTAAAAATAAGGTGGACCAGACCCGGGTATGGTGCTTAATTAGCATTGCCTGTGGAAAAGGGTGAGGAAGACTGAATGTGAACAGCCACCAACAGGTGGAATATATTGCAAACCAAAGGCAGGCGTGCATGGCAATGGTGGTGGTCAGCCACCAGACCAATTTGGCATAACTACAACCATAACAGAGAAAGAAGAGCCAGCACGATATGAGAGTAGCATTCATCATATAAAAGTGCAAATTCACGGATTTATTTCAACTGTACTATAATACAAAATGAGATTTTTAGCAAATAATTGATCAATTATTTGAGCCACCCCTGCCAACGTCACTACAAATCTCTATAGGGGGGTTCTACTCTATATTATATATTTCATGTACCATGCGGCCTCCTAGATAAAAAAAAATGTGAATAGAGTCCGACGCTGTAGTTGTAGTCTGCGTGTGCGGAGCCAGACAGCGCATGCCACACATTAAAGGCCGCTTTACACGCTGCGACATCGCTAACGAGATGTCGTTTGGGTCACGGAATTTGTGATTCACATCCGGCCTCGTTAGCGACGTCGTTGCGTGTGAAACGTACGGACAACCGCTAGCGATCAAAAGTACTCACCTTATCGTTGATCGTTGACACGTTGCTCTATTCCCGATTATCGTTGATGGTGCTGGATGCAGGTTGTTAGTCATTCCTGAGGCAGCACACATCGCTACGTGTGACACCCCAGGAACGATGAACAACAGCATACCTGCGTCCTCCGGCAACGAGGTGGGCGTGTCTTTCCTTTGGCTGCTCTCCGCCCCTCCGCTTTTATTGGACGCCTGCCATGTGACGTCGCTGTGACGTCGCACGAACCGCCCCCTTACAAAGGAGGCGGATCGTCGGCCACAGCGACATCGCAGGGAAGGTAAGTAGTGTGACGGGGCCTAACGATATTGTGCGCCACGAGCAGCGATTTGCCCGTGACGTACAAACGACGGGGGCGGGTACGCTCGCTAGCGAGATCGCAGCGTGTAAAGCGGCCTTTAGAGTAGTGGTTACTCTATAATTGGTGATTTATTTGTTTTATTTTAGGGGGCTTGGGCTGTCCGTTCCACAAACATAATTATTTCATATATAACAAGGTTGTTTTATAACAGATATGTGCCACCATGTTTCCTCTGGTATTCACCTGTCTGCAAAACCAGTAAGCATCTATGAAGAAGAGTGGGTTATTGTTTTTGGAAGAGAACAGCCATTATTCGCCAATCCCCACTTTAAGGAGTTAAAATCGTCTTCTCTCGTAAACAATATGCCGGTAATGATGTTGTCCTCGGTGCTCCGCTGCTTGCACCTGCCATGCTCGCTGGTACACAGTGACCAGCTGAGATTGCAGAACATGCAATCCCTCCCATACCTTCAGTAACGATGCCGGCATTATGCACATTAGCTATTAATGAGATAAGAACAGGTGGATTTTCAAATCTCCGAGATTAGCAGATAAATTGCACAAGCTTTTCATTTAGCACAAATGACAATGCGCGGCTCCGGCACATGTCTTCACTACATCCAGACTGAACACACACAGCGCGAGCTGTGACAGGAGCCCAGAGCCAGACATTAAACAGCGCAAAATTAAGATTAATCAGAAGAGAAGACACTGAAAGGCATTCGATGACATCCTTTGTTCTGCTGTCTCAGGTTTTTAGTTATGCAGTTAGACTAAAATCTGCAGAAGTTCTCTGAAAATAAACTGATGAAGGGTCCACTATTCATAAACACATATATTAATTGTCTTAAAGCACCCAACTCCTAAAAAAAATGAATCACTACGCTTACTGATACATTCTTACACTGCAGGATTCTCTCTATGTAGTTCCTTCCCTTTCACAGTATCACGGGTGACAGACAGTCCTGTGGTGTCTGGCTATAGAAGGTCACAACGTTTGGCTTCACAAGCTGCTCTCTGCCCTTTTATTATTTAGACCTGTTTTTCATCCCCTTCCCTTTAGGATCCTGCGGAGTTCCTCAGCCTTTCAGCTGCTTTTCATCAGCACTTCCCTTGGTGTCTTTATATAACTGCACTTCCTATTATTCGGTGCTGGTGATATCTCTTATACACTTAAGAAGGTCACAGCGTTTGGCTGCACAAAGTGTTGCCTGACCTTCTATCATTCCTGCTTGATGTATTTTGTAATCTATGTATCTCCTATGCTTTATTTTCATCTCTTTCCCTTTAGGACCCTGCAGAGTTCCTCACCCTTTCAGCTGCTTTTCATCAGGACTTCCCTGGTGTCTATATATACCCTAATTTTTCCATACTCAGTGCTGGTGAGAAGTCCTCTACCCCTTACAAGTCTTCAGTGCAAAGTAGAGAAACGGGGTGTATGCCGTGCTGTCGCCAGAATGATCAAAGCCAGGACTTCATCATTCTAGCGACAGCGCGGCATACACCCCATTTCTCTACTTTGATACTGAGTTCAGCACACCTGGGCTGTGGCAGCCGCCATTTCTAAAGCACACTCAGGGGTTGTGATTGGCACAACCCTACTAGGTGAGTGCATCATCCTTAATTCATTTACTTCATTTATCTGGTAAGACCGTATCTGCACTTTTATCCATAGTTTTGCAAGTCTTCAGTGCAAGCAGTCAGCTCGCATTCTTCTGGTGTAACCTGGTTGTTGTTTGCGTTTCCTCTTCCTGAGTTATCTGGAGATAAGTTGTTTCCTTCCCTTGTTTGTAAACCCAGTGTGTCCTTTAGCGCTCAGTGAGGTTGGTTAAGAATTCATGCCATTTACTCCCTATCTCGGACCCAGATACAGGGTCAGCCTAGGGTCAGGTATCCTGTTTGGTGCATAGGTGTGGAACCTATCTAGAGTAGTGAGGGAACTCAGGGCCCAGCAGTGGGTTTGGTCAGGGGTCACAATCTCATCCTTCCCTAGACACAGGGTTTCCCTTCCCTTTCGTCGTATGCTGGGCACTTCTGTACACAGCGTGGCACACAGCATGCAGTCTCACAAACACAATGAGTGGTACATACTAGAGATGAGAAAATCCGAACAGTGAAGTTCGGGTTTCGTACTGGTCACTGAGTGTCTGGGGCTCAATCTACAATATCAACCTCTTACGGAAGTTCATGGCTGGGTTCAGATGCTAAATAAAGTTTGTTGGTAAGGCTGCAGCACGGTCATTCAACAAGCTTTTGGCAGGGGGAAGATGCTTGGACGAGGCTGAGAACAAAATACATTTTTGATAACTAGCGTAGGTAAAGCAGACCAGACAGCTGTGGGCTGATATATTAAAAGGCTGAGAAGACCCATGGTTATTGGACCCTTCCCATCCTAAAAATAGCCACCTGCAGCCGCCTCAGAAGTGGTGCAACACATTAGATGCATTAATTCTGGCCCTTTGCATGGATTTTCCTGATTGCTCTGGGGTGGTAGCAATTGGGGTACTATTTTTGAGGTTGAAGTCAGATGTGAACTGCCAGTTGGCATCAAGCCCAGGGGTTAGTTATGGGGAAGTATCTATCAGACATCCCCGTTACTATCCTGGTAAGTGTAAAGATTAAAAACACTCATTCACTGGAAAAAAAAGTGTATTTGAATAAAGACTTCCCCCCACTATCCCTCATTCACCAATTTATTGATTTAAAAAATCCTTGAACTTCTGACAATAATCATCATCAATCATAATAATCCAATGGTGTTATGGCCCACAATGTCCATTGAATCCTATGGAGCCTCATTCTCAGAATGAGGCTGCATAGGTCACTCACAATCAATGGCAGGCACAGAGTTTCTCATGTTTCGAGAATTTTTTAAATTAATAAATTGGTGAATGAGGGAGTGTGTACCGCCCCAGCAGCGGTCGAACCGATCGGATCCGGCTGTCGATACTCGTGGCTCAAGGGTCTCCGGACCCAGAGGCGCAGGGTCACTCTAAAACGTGATGGGGGGTTATTTACAGGGGAATTAGATAGTTTGTGATGCCACCCGTGGTGTGCGGTAATAGGGAGTACTGCCGCTGCCGTTGGGAGTACCCAGGGTGATGGAGTGGGGCAGCTAGATGACATTACCCTCCATGGGTAGGGGAAGGCCCTGGGACTCTGGATGGTGGGATAGTTGGCAGGGGGAGCGCAGGCTCACTGGTAGCAGGGGGCAATCAGGTACTCAGAAGGAAAGCAGACGCTGATAACGTGGTAAACCAAGTCTCTGGGTGCCGCTGACCTCTTGGGGGAGCTCGTCCGGATTCCGTCCCCTGCAGCACTGCCTGATGGTCCGGAGCCTGTCTACATGCACAGATTTTAGTAGTGTCCAAGTGGCCCGTAAGCTTGAAGCTGTCTATGGGTAATAGAGGAGCTTGCTCTCAGGAGCTCACGCTTGGGATTTCAGTGGGCTGCTTTGTTTGGAAAGCCCTATCCCCCTCATTCCGCTAATGCCCCCGATCTCTGAGCTTCGTGGGGACAGTCCATAAAGGCCCTATCCTCCGCAAGTTAATTGCCGGGTTGCTTGAAGCCTCTCCCCGACCTAGGGTCCAGTACCCCAACGTGATTTCGGGTGTCAGACCGGCTAATGGACTGCTGCTGCCGACCGTCCTCCTAGACTAAGCCAGGCACCCAGTCCAAAGATCTCAGACTCCTCCGGGTCCAGACCCCGTCTGCAACCCAATCTACTTCTCCCCTGGGAGCTCCAACTCCCCGCTTCCTCACACTTCGCTCCCCTAGAGCCAGCTGCTCTCTCTGCTCCCCTGGAGCTAACTGACATGTCACCTCCCACCTCCCTGCCTGACCCCTAGGTGGGCGGCCCTATTCCAGCTTGGCAGCCCACTGGTGTGCCTGACAGGGTGTGGTGTGAGGTGTGATTAGGATTTTAAGATGCTGATGGAGGCAGTGCTGCAAGTTGGGAACCTAGAACCACGGGGGGTTGAGTCCTGCTCTGGGAGATAAAGAGCGTGCAGTACCCTGTAACGACCTGACTAGTCCAGGGGCGTCACAAGTGTGGAGGAGTCTTTTGTCAAAAAATTTTTTTTCCAGTGTCTGTGTTTTCAACTGTACACCAACCAGGTTACCCCAATTACCACCACACCAAGGCAATCGGGAACAGCCAGGATTGGTGCATGTAATGTGATGTGATACTTCTGGGGTGACTGCAGGCTGTTATTTTTAAGTTGAGAAGAGTCAAATAACCATGTGCCTTCCCAGTCTGATAATACCAGCCCCCAGCTGTCTGCTTTACCTTGGCTGGTTATCAAAAATAGGGAGGACACCATGCCGTTTTTTTACATTATTTGATGTGGTGAGTGTCTGCAATCTGATGTGTGATTCTATGAATGATTGGATGCATGATTGTGTGTGTGTGATCTGATGTTTGTGTGTGTGAGATCTGATGTGTGTGTGTGATTTGATTTTGTGCGCGATCTAATGTGTGTGGGTGTCTCCAGCTTGGCGTTTGGCAAGTATGATTGTGGGGTGTCCGCTGTGTATAATGAAGTGTCCTACAGTATTCTTTAACTTTTTTAGCTGAATGAACATTTCATTATTGAACCGTGGCTAAGGCTTATTTTCAGGGTAGAGCTTATATTTAAGCCTTGCTCCAAAAATGCTGAAAATCTCTGCTAGGGCTTATTTTTGGGGGAGGGCTTATTTTTGGAAAAACACGGTAGCAGCTGACATCTCCTTGATAATTGCTGCGTCTATTCAGTCCAAGATCTGGGTGTGTGTATGTGGATGGGGGTGGCTGCTCATTTATGCCCCCACCATGCCCCCTATCCTCGGACTAAATAGAAGCATATATTTTTAGGGGCTGCCAGCTACTAGAAACCAGGAGTAGGCCTCACCCCCTGGCGTGTGTTGTAACATCTCAGAAGGGAGGGGGAGCACCAAGGAGCAGTTCCAGAGTCACACTGAATTACAGGTGGTGTGAAGATAGTAAACAGCATTATTGATCTCATCTTTATAGTTTATAAGGGTATGGTCATTAGAATAATTTTTTCATCTCCCCGAAGAACCACTTTAAGGTTTGGTATCCTACTTATACACCTCATAGAGTGGAGTACTGTGTATCTCTTTTATTATTAGCAAGTAGCGGTTGAAGATGCCGGAATATGACGGAAGAAGATGTCTAAAGGCCCCGTTACACACAACGACGCATCTAACGATATATCGCCGTGGTCACGGATTCCGTGACACACATCCAGCATCGTTAGCGACGTCGTTGCGTGTGACACCAACAAACGGCCGTTAACGATCAAAAATACTCACCATATCATTGATCGTAGACACGTCGTTCATTTTCAAAAAATCGTTGATTGTTCAGGACACAGGTTGTTCGTCGTTCCTGCGGCAGCACACATCGCTACGTGTGACACCTCGGGGACAACAAACTGCAGTTTACCTGCGGCCGCCTGCAATGAGGAAGGAAGGAGGTGGGCGGGATGTTACGTCCTGCTAATCTCCGCCACTCCACTTCTATTGGTCGGCCGCTTAGTGGCGCCGCTGTGACGCCGCACGAACCGCCCCCTTAGAAAGGAGGCGGTTCGCCGGCAACAGCAACGTCGCTAGGCAGGTAAGTCCCGTGTGACGGCTCCTAACAATTTTGTGCAATTTGCCCGTGATGCACAAACGACGGGGGCGGGTGCTTTCACCAGCGATATTGCTGCGTGTAAAGCCCCCTTAAATATCAAATCGGAGTGGACAAGGCCATGTATTCAACTGAACTTTTTTTACTTGTTTGAACTCTATTTCGGCCCTATAAATGGTGGCCAACCAACATTTTGCTGGATTCACGCAAGGCAAGTTGCCAAAAATCTTTCGGAAGTTTGAAATGAATGTAATTGGTTTGGAATTGATTCGCTCATCTCTAGATGATACATAATAAAAGCAGAACAAATATGTAAACTTTTCTACACTTCATGTAGAATGTGATTCCTTCTCTACAGGGACTTAGAAAAGTTGGACAAAACTTAAGACGGAAGAAGAAAGAAGAACTTGATTCCCTTCCACTTTCGACTGTGTGCGTTCCTTTCTGGCCGCTCTCCATGGTGCTGAAACGCTCTGGCTCATTATTTTAACTTCTCTTCCCATATACATCTTATTTCATTAAAAGCAGTGATCTTTCCTTTCTTTGAACTATTTTCTTCTTTACTTAACGCTTCTTGTTAGTTGTGAAATATTTAAAGGAAGGACAATCTGCAAAAAAAGGGCTTAATTAACTTTAAAAATACTTAAGGAATTTTTCCCGTTATCTCCCTCTTTGAAGTGCACAGTTGTAACCCTCTGATTTTTTTTTCCTTTTTAAAAATCACCAAAGCGGAGTGAAGGAAGGAGCCATTATTTTTGCTGCTGTTAAAAGTTTGTTTACTCTTGTTTACTATTAAATGGAGCAACCATCATTAGGAGAAGGCGTCTTCAAAGAGAAAGTTAAGTAAACTGTGCAGCACTTTACAAGTCTTTGCATCAAAAAATATATGTTTTAGAATATTCTCCCTTTGAGTTAAATGTTGTTTATTCTTAGCTCATGATAATCAAACATTGCCAATAATTTAATGATCAATAACGAAAATTCCATTAAAAGGGCTAGAGGCTAAAGAATTATTTTTCATGCTGACATCCTTCTGATATTACTATTAAAATGGGCACCTGCCCTCCTGGAGCGAACAGCTAAGTATGATGAACATGAACATGCAACAAAGAAAAAATAATACTGTCTCTATGTATATGAATATAACTACTATACTCCTGCTCCTATTTCCAAGAAGATAACTACTATAATACTGTCCCCTATGTACAAGAATATAACTACTATAATACTGCCCCTATGTACAAGAAAATAACTACTATAATACTGCCCCTATGTACAAGAATATAACTACTATAATACTGCCCCTATCTACAAGAATATAACTACTATAATACTGCCCCTATATACAAGAATATAACTACTATAATACTGCCCCTATCTACAAGAATATAACTACTAAAATACTGCTCCCATGTACAAGAAAATAACTACTATAATACTGCTCCTATGTACAAGAATATAACTACTAAAATACTGCCCCCTTTGTACAAGAATATAACTACTATAATACTGCTCCTATGTACAAGAATATAACTACTAAAATACTGCCCCCTATATACAAGAATATAACTACTAAAATACTGCCCCCTATGTACAAGAATATAACTACTAAAATACTGCCCCCTATGTACAAGAATATAACTACTATAATACTGCCCCTATGTACAAGAATATAACTACTATAATACTGCCCCTATGTACAAGAATATAACTATTATAATACTGCCCCAATGTACAAGAATATAACTACTATAATACTGCCCATATGTACAAGAATATAACTACTATAATACTGGCCTCTATGTACAAGAATATAACTACTATAATACTGCTCCCTATGTACAAGAATATAACTACTATAATACTGCCCCCTATGTACAAGAATTTAACTGCTATAATACTGCTACCATGTACAAGAATATAACTACTATAATACCACCCCTATGTACAAGAATATAACTACTATAATACTGCCCCTATCTACAAGTATATAACTACTATAATACTGCTCCTATGTACAAGAATACATCTACTATAATACTGCCCCCTGTGGAAAAGACTATAACTACTATAATACTGCCCCATGTACAAGAATATAACTACTATAATACTGCCCCATGTACAAGAATATAATTACTATAATACTGCCTCCTATGTACAAGAATATAACTACAATAATACTGCCCCTATGTACAAGAATATAAGTATATAATTCTGCCACCTATGTACAAGAATATAACTACTATAATACTGCCCCTATGTACAAGAATACATCTACTATAATACTACTCCTGTGTACAAGAATATAACTACTATAAAACTGCCCCTATGTACAAGAATATAACTACTATAATACTGCCACCTAAATACAAGAATATAACTACTATAATACTGCCCCTATGTATAAGAATATAACTACTATAATACTGCCCCTATGTACAACAATATAACTACTATAATACTGCCCCTATGTACAAGAATACATCTACTATAATACTACTCCTGTGTACAAGAATATAACTACTATAATACTGCCCCTATGTACAAGAATATAACTACTATAATACTGCCCCCTAAGTACAAGTATATAACTACTATAATACTGCTCATATGTACAAGAACACATTTACTATAATACTGCCCCTATGTACAAGAATATAACTACTATAATACTGCCCCTATGTACAAGAATATAACTACTATAATACTACCCCCTATGTACAAGAATATAACTACTATAATACTGCCCCTATGTACAAGAATATAACTACTATAATACTGCTCCTAGAATTATAGAACCACTACAACTCTGCCCTCTAAATGTGTACCTGTAGTAGGAATCCCTTTTTTCAGCATCTGCAGAGTGATAACATTTTGGAATTTTCCACTTTAGCAGAGAAATAAACAAATGTATGGAAATGATAAGTCGCATTTCTGGGTCCTGTTTCTTTTAGAACATCTATAGCTCAAACAGTTAATTATTGAAAAGAAAATATTCTGCTATCACTTTCTTATAATTACTGTAATAATTATAACAGCAGTTTCGATAATTATAGTAACTTTGCAAGAGAAAGGGAAAAGACATTTCAGCTGCAATCCATAAAAATCAAAATACACAAAAAGGGTAAATGTTGATTTATTTTATTTATTTATTTATTTTTAAAGGACTGTGGGAAGGATTGGAAAATTACTGTATATCCGTAGTCAGGGACCAGTACTCTCTATCCCTAGCGCATTTATATACTGTCGGTGATGGACTGTGACATGGACTTCCACAATACAAAAATAGTCTGGATCTACCAACAACGTTCTCCTGTGTGTGGTCTGTAGACTTCATATTCAGGCTCTACCACCGAATACTAGGCATGGGCCGCCGGGGGTGGTACTGAGGTGAGCAAAAGTGGACCCACTGGAGCACAGGGGGACCTCGGGCTTAACTTTAAATGGAAGGGGCTTGACTAAGCACCCACCACCAGGCGGACGTCAGGTGCTACTCCCTGGGAAGGGACCGGGACTGTGGCCGCTGACCTCCAGGGAAAAGGTGGGCACAGGAGTAAAGAGGGCTGAGTCTCAAGCGTAGACAGGGACCACTGGAGTGGCAGAGGCAGATGGCACAGGACAGAGAGGTAGGGTCACCAGCAAGGCTGGGACCAGGCATGGCCGGGATGGACAGGCACAATCTCTGCAGTGGCGAGGGCCACTGAGATAGCTGAGGCTGGAGGCATAGCCGGGACGGACAGGCATAGTCTATGATGGGGTGAGGGCTACCAGGATAGCTAAGGCTGGAGGTACAGCTGGAATGGACAGGCACAGTCTCTGGTGTGGCGAGGGCCACTGGGATAGCTGAGGCACAGCCGGAACGGACAGGCACAGTCTCTGCTGTGGCAAGGGCCACTGAGCTAGCTGAGGCTGGAGGCACAGCCGGGACGGACAGGCATAGTCTATGATGGGGTGAGGGCTACCAGGATAGCTAAGGCTGGAGGTACAGCTGTAATGGACAGGCACAGTCTCTGGTGTCGCGAGGGCCACTGGGATAGCTGAGGCTGGAGGCACAGCCAGAACGGACAGGCACAGTCTCTAGTGTGGCAGGGGCCACTGAGGTAGCTGAGGCTGGAGGCACAGCCGGAATGGGCAGGCACAGACTCTGGTGTGGCGGGGGCCACTGAGGTAGCTGAGGCTGGAGGCACAGCCGGAACGGACAGGCACAGACTCTGGTGTGGCGGGGGCCACTGAGGTAGCTGAGGCTGGAGGCGCAGCCGGGATGGACAGGCACAGTCTCTGGTGGGGTGAGGGCCACCAGGATAGCTAAGGCTGGAGGCACAGCTGGGTCAGACAGGCAGGGACACTTGCACCGACAGGACAGGACAGACAGGTAGAAGAAACCAATGGGACTGTCTGGATGGACAAACAAGGGGACCTTACAACTAGCTAGCTAGAGTGCTGGACACTGACTAGCTAAACTAGGGCATTGATCAGGCAACTTCCCTAGTGGAAGCTTGCCCTAAATACCCAGTGCCTCTCAGCAATAGTCTTGGAGGCACTTCCTGGGAGTGGTGCGCTGGTCCTTTAAGAGAGGGGCAGCGGCACACGTATACTCCTTAGGAGTGCTCCCAGAGGTCCTCAGAATACCATATGGTGGAGAGGCAGGGACGCTGGGCAGCGTAGAAAGTCCCGGCTGCAGCGGTGAGTCTGAGCACGTCCCTGCGAAAGAGCAAGGAGCGCAGGGACGTAGCGTTACAGCTTAGGACGTGGTTCAGGTTTAGTAATGTGGGGGCTAAGGATCGTCCTGTTTTTGGATTCTGCAACTCTTTTAGCTAATCTTCTGCTGCGTAGCTCATTTGTGGGTCAAACAATAAATGTTGTGAAATATAGCACCATTACTTCCCATTGTTGGTTCCTCTGAATCATATTCTTCTGCCCACTTTAGACCATTGTTTCCAAAAAGGCATTGACGGATTGTAAGACACTGCAAGACGTGGTGACCTGTGAGCATAACAGAGAAAGAAGGAAACACTGGCACCATTCAGCGAGCTGGCCGCTCAATCTTCCTATTTCAGGTTTATACACGCATTATATGGCTTGTAAAATTCCTTGCATTCTGGCCATTGCGCTCATTCCAAAAGACAACAATCCATACAGTCCATGTGAAAAGAGACGGAAGGCACTCACCAAATATGCAGTAAAAAAAGCTGTTTTATTCGACCATCAGGTCAGGGGGAAAGGCGTGAGGGAGCTGGGAACACACAATCCGTTGGATGACGGCCGTTTCGTGTCTTTACAACCGACGCTTCCACGAGTCCATGTTGATGGACTCGTGGAAGCGTTGGTTATAAAGACGCGAAACGGCCGTCGTCCGACGGATTGTGTGTTCCCACCTCCCTCACGCCTTTCCCCCTGACCTGATGGTCGAATAAAACAGCTTTTTTACCGCATATTTGGTGAGTGCCTTCCGTCTCTTTTCACATGGACTGTATGGTGACCTGTGAAGGTGGCAAAGCATGGATGTTTTTTAAAACATTAGCTATTATAGCATAATATTACATTTTTGGATTAGGACCATGCTCATCAATGGAATTATTGGCCTAATTTACAACCCTTGACATTCCAGACCTGTCGACTTTCCCCATTGCAAAGCAAAATGGCCCAAATAAAAGGCAAATTAAGTGCCCAAAAAAGTGTTTTTTTTCTGTAAATGAAGGACAAGGTTTAAATATCCTAGAAATGGGCGAGGTATAGAATAATATCAGTCCTGTCTGCAACACAGGCAATTTATGTATGTAATACTTCAGCAATTCTGGTTCCTTGTCTTGGAAAGGTTTGTAGAATTCAGTGCCCGCATTGATTTAGTTTCCTTCGTGTGACTGTGAGCCTGTACCCGGCTGTACTTACTATGAGGCAGGCTTGATACAATTACCGTGCTGTCATTTTCCACTCTTGCTTGTCATAAGAAAATGAACCCAGCAACACACAATACATTTCAGGGAATCGCTCCAGAAGAGCATTTCATTTTCCAACACATCAACAATTGGCCTACCAATTACAGGTGCATGGTAAAGGTTAAGCTCTGCATCTCGTATATGTCGGGGACGCTGCATGGAACAGGCCATTGTGGCCATAATTACCAAATCCTCAGCATTAAAAGACTCTGCTGCTTTTGTATTATGTGTATTATATGGAGTAAAAAGCAATCACAGTCACTCTTCATATTCACATGACAAGGTGAAAAAACAGATTAGAATATATCTACTATAATACCGCTCCCGACATCCAATAATATAACTACTATAATACCGTTCTCTTCATACAATAATATAACTACTATTATACCGATCACTACATCCAATAATATAACTACTATAATACTGCCCCCTATGTACAAGAATATAACTGCTATAATACTGCTCCTATGTACAAGACTATAACTACTATAATACTGCCCCTATGTACAAGAATATAACTACTATAATACTGTTCTTATGTACAAGAATATAACTACTATAATACTGCCCCTATGTACAAGAATATAACTACTATAATACTGCCCCCTATGTACAAGAATATAACTACTATAATACTGTTCCCTATGTACAAGAATATAACTACTATAATACTGCTCCCTATGTACAAGAATATAACTACTATAATACTGCCCCCTATGTACAAGAATACAACTACTACAATACTGTTCCCTATGTACAAGAATATAACTACTATAATACTGCCCCTATGTACAAGAATATAACTACTATAATACTGCCCCCTATGTACAAGAATATAACTACTATAATACTGCTCCCTATGTACAAGAATATAACTACTATAATAGTGCCCCATGTACAAGAATATAACTACTATAATACTGCTCTTATGTACAAGAATATAACTACTATAATACTGCCCCTATGTACAAGAATATAACTACTATAATACTGTCCCCTATGTACAAGAATATAACTACTATAATACTGCTCCCTATGTACAAGAATATAACTACTATAATACTGCCCCTACGTACAATAATATAACTACTATAATACTGCCCCCTATGTACAAGAATATAACTACTATAACACTGCCCCCTATGTACAAAAATATAACTACTATAATACTGCCACCTATGTACAAGAATATAACTACTATAATACTGCACCTTTTGTACAAGAATATACCTACTATAATACTGCCCCTATGTACAAGAATATAACTACTATAATACTGCTCCCTATGTACAAGACTATAACTACTATAATATTGCCCGTATGTACAAGAATATAACTACTATAATACTGCCTCTATGTACAAGAATATAACTACTATAATACTGCCCCTATGTACAAGAATATAACTACTATAATACTGCCCCCTATGTACAAGAATATAACTACTATAATACTGCTCCCTATGTACAAGAATATAACTACTATAATAGTGCCCCCATGTACAAGAATATAACTACTATAATACTGCTCTTATGTACAAGAATATAACTACTATAATACTGCCCCTATGTACAAGAATATAACTACTATAATACTGCCCCCTATGTGCAAGAATATAACTACTATAATACTGCTCCCTATGTACAAGAATATAACTACTATAATACTGCCCCTACGTACAATAATATAACTACTATAATTCTTCCCCTATGTACAAGAATACAACTACTATAACACTGCCCCCTATGTACAAAAATATAACTACTATAATACTGCCACCTATGTACAAGAATATAGCTACTATAATACTGCCCCTTTTGTACAAGAATATACCTACTATAATACTGCCCCTATGTACAAGAATATAACTACTATAATACTGCTCCCTATGTACAAGACTATAACTACTATAATATTGCCCGTATGTACAAGAATATAACTACTATAATACTGCCTCTATGTACAAGAATATAACTACTATAATACTGCCTCTATGTACAAGAATATAACTACTATAATACTGCCTCTATGTACAAGAATATAACTACTATAATACTGTCTCTATGTACAAGAATATAACTACTATAATACTGCCTCTATGTAGAAGACTATAACTACTATAATACTGCCCCTATGTACAAGAATATAACTACTATAATACTGCCTCTATGTACAAGACTATAACTACTATAATACTGCCTCTATGTACAAGAATATAACTACTATAATACTGCCCCCTATGTTCAAGAATATAACTACTACAATACTGCCCTCAACATGGAAGAATATAATTACGGTATTAGGTATAGACACTGGATGCCAGGATTAAGTTGTTAGCAGAAGATTACCTACATGCATAAAACATCTACCTCGACTAAATTGGACATGAAGGGTTAAGGACGATATTTCTACCATTTACAGCTTGGCTTCATCCTTATGTAAATCTTCTCTTTCATTTTCCCTTTCTCCGCATAGTGAAATAGGGAAATTGTCATGGAGACAAAGTCCACGTCTGAGCATCTGGATGTCTTTAAAGAGGCTCCTCCAGGCTTTAGCGGCATTGCCTGTAAAACAACCGTGTTGACCTCATCAAACGCATAGACTGCGGATACAGCAAATCTATTTCTACAGCCGGCTTAGGCCTTATCTGCTCCGCGTCGTAGGACTTCTGAAAGCGGACTTGCCAATTAAATTAGCGCCTGTCTTCTATCCGGCAAAGTGAATTCCTTTTCTTCTCTTCTCCTATAAGATGTCCTCATTACTCGGTTCTGGAACATTAGTGCATAGCTCGGGGTTTAACGGAAACCCTCTGTTATGTTATAATGGACAGGTGCTGGGGCCTGCTAAATATGATGGTGCCCTGCACTGCAGTTTGGAGACAGAAATTTCTGCAGCTACTATAGAGATGAATTTTATGTTTCCATCCTGATCTACCTAGGTCATGAGGAGAATGGTATTGGCAATAGAGACTAAGCGGGGGTGTACCCAGTGGGGGTGGCTTAAAAATAGTTTATGAGGGATCAGTCCTGTCAAACTTATTTGATCAGCTTCTATGGAGAGGTAAGTTCCAGACGACCAGGGATATGCAGTGGATGTTGTCTGATACAGTGCCAAACAAAAGTTTGATACGTAAAATGAGATTAATGGTAATAGGGGAAAATATGTGTAACTGGGTTAAGAATTGGCTCAGTGATAGGAAACAAAGGGTGGATATTAATGGAACACATTCAAACTGTGTCACAGGGATCAGTATTGGGCCCTCTTCTATTTAAGATATTAATTAATGACCTTGTAGCGGCATTCAAAGTAATTTATGAGATCGGTCCTGTCAAACTAATTTGATCAGCTTCTATAAGGAGGTAATTTCTAGAGTGGACCTGGGAAATGTAGTGGATGTTGTTTATTGTCTATGGATTTTTCAAAGGTGTTTCATACAGTGTTGCACAAAAAGTTGATACATAACATGAGATTAATGGGAATAGGAGAAAATATGTGTAACTGGGTTAAGAACTGGCTCAGTGATAGGAAACAAAGGGTGCATATTAATGGAACACATTCGAACTGGGTCACAAGGATCAGTATTGGGCCCTCCTCTATTTAACATATTAATTAATGACCTTGTATGGGCATTGAAAGTAGTTTATGAGGCATCAGTTCTGTCAAACTAATTTGATCCGCTTCTATGGAGAGGTAAGTTGCAGATTGAACCAGTGAATATTGTCTATATGGATTTTTGAAAGGTGTTTGATATAGTGCCACACAAAAGGCTGAAACATAAAATGAGATTAATGGGAATAGGGGAAAATATGTGTAACCTGGTTAATAAGTGGCTCAGTGATAGGAAACAAAGGGTGGTTATTAATGGAACACACTGAAACTTGGTCACAGGGATCAGTATTGGGCCCTCTTCTATTTAAGATATTAATTAATGACCTTGTAGGGGCATTGAAAGTAGTTTATGAGGGATCGGTCCTGTCAAACTAATTGATCAGCTTCTATGAGGAGGTAAGTTCTATACTGGACCAGGGAAATGCACTGGATGTTGTCTATATGGATTTTTCCAAGGCATATGATACAGTGCCAAACAAAAGGTCGATACATAAAATGAGAATAATGGTAATAGGGGAAAATATGTTTAACTGGGTTAAGAACTGGCTCACTGATAGGAAACAAATGGTGGATATTATTGGAACACACTGAAACTTGGTCACATTGATCAGTATTGGGCCCTCTTCTATTTAACATATTAATTAATGACCTTGTAGGGGCAATGAAAGTAGTTTATGAGGGATCCGTCCTGTCAAACTAATCTGATCAGCTTCCATGAGGATGTAAGTTCCAAACTGGACCAGGGAAATGCATTGAATGTTGTCCATATGGATTTTTCAAAGGCGTTTGATACAGTGCCAAACAAAAAATTGATACGTAAAATGAGATTAATGGTAATAGGGGAAAATATGTGTAACTGGGTTAAGAATTGGCTCAGTGATAGGAAACAAAGGGTGGATATTAATGGAACACATTCAAACTGTGTCACAGGGATCAGTATTGGGCCCTCTTCTATTTAAGATATTAATTAATGACCTTGTAGCGGCATTCAAAGTAATTTATGAGAGATCGGTCCTGTCAAACTAATTTGATCAGCTTCTATGAGGAGGTAAGTTCCAGAGTGGACCTGGGAAATGTAGTGGATGTTGTTTATTGTCTATGGATTTTTCAAAGGTGTTTCATACAGTGCTGCACAAAAAGTTGATACATAACATGAGATTAATGAGAATAGGAGAAAATATGTGTAACTGGGTTAAGAACTGGCTCAGTGATAGGAAACAAAGGGTGCATATTAATGGAACACATTCGAACTGGGTCACAAGGATCAGTATTGGGCCCTCCTCTATTTAACATATTAATTAATGACCTTGTATGGGCATTGAAAGTAGTTTATGAGGCATCAGTTCTGTCAAACTAATTTGATCCGCTTCTATGGAGAGGTAAGTTGCAGATTGAACCAGTGAATATTGTCTATATGGATTTTTGAAAGGTGTTTGATACAGTGCCACACAAAAGGCTGATACATAAAATGAGATTAATGGGAATAGGGGAAAATATGTGTAACCTGGTTAATAACTGGCTCAGTGATAGGAAACAAAGAGTGGTTATTAATGGAACACACTCCAACTGGGTCACAGGGATCAGTATTGTGCCCTCTGCTTTTTAACATATTAATTAATGACTTTGTAGGGGGCATTCAGAGTACATTTTCAATATTTGCAGATGTTACCAAACTATGGAAGATAATTAATATGGAGGAGGATAATTTTATATTGCAGAGGGATGTATGTAGGTTGGAGGCTTGGGCTATTGAAATGGCTATTGAAGTTTAATGTTGATAAATGTAAGGTCATGCACTTGGGCAGAGGAAATAAAATGCCTAACTATGTACTCAATTGTAAAACACTGGGTAAAACTGTAACTGAAAAAGACTTGGGTGTATGGGTGGATGGCAAACTCAACTTTACTGACCAGTGTCGGACAACTGCTGCTAAGGCTAATAGAATAATGGGATATGTTAAAAGAGGCATAGATGCTCATGAGAAGAACATAGTTTTTACCCCTATACAAGTCACTGGAGCGACCACACTTAGAATATTGTGTACAAATTTTGGTCTCTGTTGTATAAGAAGGACATAGCTAAACTAGAGCTGGTGCAGAGAAGATCAACCAAGATTATTAAAGGAATGGGTGCACTGCACCAAAACAGGTTATTAAACTTGGGGTTATTCAGTTTGGAAAAACGAAGGCTTAGGGATGATCTTATTGCAATGTACAAATATATGAGAGGACAGTACAGAGCTCTCTCTCTATTGATCTTTTTACACCTAGGCCTGCAACAGGGGCATCCTCTATGGTTAGAGAAAAGGAGGTTTAATCATAATCACAGATGCAGATTCTTTACTGTAACAGCAGTGAGACTATGGAGCTCTATGCCACATAAAGTTGTAATGGTTGATTCACTACTGAAATTTAAGAGAGGCCTGGATGCCTTTCTTGAAAAATATATTACTGATTATGTGTGTACCGCCCCGCGGGCTCGGCTGCGGCTGCCGAGCCGCTCAGATCCGTGCTCGTACTGCGGGGTTGTGGCTCGAGCCTCTCACGGACCCGGGGGTCACGTCGCTCTGCAAGGGGGGTTGGCGCTACACGCGGAGATTTGGGTGTTTGGGTTGAAATGATAGTCCGTGACGCCACCCACGGGTTGTGGTGATTGTAGACACCACCGCTGCGGTGAAGGTGTAGGGACCCCCGGGAGCGGTGTAGTAGCGCAGCTTGGTGTTGACCCCTCCGTGGGTACAGGATGTTGGTCACGGGGTCCGGCGGGCCGGGGCCCGGGTGCAGGGTATAGTGTTGCGGTGCAGCGCGGCGCGGTGCCTGATGGCACTGGTGTACTCACTCTGACACAAGACACTGGAGTCACTGGTAAACCAAACGGAGTGATGAATGGGGCCCGCAGCCGGCTGCAGCTTTTCCCAGATTAGGTTGGTAATGTCCGCCTTTCTCCTGCACCTCTGTGTGTGAATCTTGACTCCTGTGTCTAGACACCGGTAG